>NC_045735.1:27174123-27205020 GCF_008692095.1 Etheostoma spectabile | reverse complement strand
GTACAAGGTATTAACTCTGCAGGGTGCCCAAACTTTTGAAGATGCCTTTTTTTTGTTTTCTTTCATTTTGAAAGTGTAAATGATGGAAAAACATCTAAGTTTTTGTGACATATTATACGAATGTCTAATCTGTCGTTTGATGCCTTATGAAGATTTTTCCATCTTTTCTTGGCTTCTTTACCAACAATAAAAAAATGTACCTGGGGTGCCCAAACTTTCGAGCTCCACTGTATTTCATGGACTGTCATGAGTTATGACACTTTAGTTCAAACAGTCATGTCCATGTCCCCTTAGGGATGAATTGTAATACTAGTTATCCTCTGACTTTTCATCTAGCGCCATCATCTGGTCATAAGTTTGTCCGATATCATAAGATGTTCCCATTAGTAGTTTTTTGTGTTGATTAGTAAAGGATAGCATGCTAACATGCTAAACTTAGATGACGTACAAGATAAAAATCACTGCTTAACATCAGCAAGTAATATGCCACAATTTCATCTACTGCCATTAAATTAGGCTACAGCATAGTTTTGTTGCAAGTGTGCGCTACAGGCTACGCATGCCTGTAATCCGCCAGACAGAGTAGACATAGTAGTAGAGGTTGCTGACTGAAAACAAAAACAAGTCTTGACCATCTAACTCCTCCAACTCATGTATGGCAGAAAAATGGAGAGAGGTCTTCAAGAATTTGGTTCAATTGGGCAAGTTTCAATTGTTCTTTCATGTTAGCTAGTATTGGCCATGTTTAATGCTGTCCCGAGATGAAGACAAATTAATATAATATTTAGATAGATGCTGATGGCGGAAACAGCTGATCAGTCATGAGATTAAATGTTTGATACATCAGAACTTGTTGGAAAAGGTGTTTCCATATCCCATTTAGTGCATTGACTCTTTTTCAACAAAGGCACAAAAACAAGTGAGTGTGAAAACATTTTTGCGCAATTGAGGAAGTTTGATCACATGCTGTTTTTCACACAGCTTTTCTAATGCAAAACCTCAAATGCAATCCCATATTTATTCACTTAGAAGACTTTTTGAAAATGTTTGGAACTGTATCCAACAAAACGGTTATTAAATATTGCACATTTAATAAATTAAATTTCTTTCCTTCAGTTTTTCTCACATCTTCATGTCTCATCTTGCAGTGACGCAATGGAGATATACACAGTTACCTCATGTTAAAACATTTTAATAAACTGTCAGCGCTGGAAGCTGGGAAGTGCCTCGTCATTTGTTTCAAACTGTTTGAAATGAATAAGTGGATAAGTGACCTCTTTCTCAGCTCCTGGCACTTGATCAACACACATGCTCTCCTGCTCAGACTGAGGAGATGCATCTTGACGGGAAACAGAACCTCTCATGGCCAGTCTGTTCTCCTCTCTGCTCTAATGTACCTACTGTTGGAGACATGGAATCTGGATCTGGACCCGTGGAGGCTTTAGCTCTGCAAGCCCAGACAAAGCCAGCTGTTGGCAGTTACGGGGCTAGTTATGTAAGTGTGTCCCTCTCTCCCTATGAGGCTCAGCTCCTTGCCTCACGCCACACTGTGCAGAAAGCTCTTTATCGCTAACTGAGATAACACCTGCAAAAGCGCTCCACTTCCCTGTTCCTTTACAGTGGAGCAATTTTACAGCTCGCTGGAAAACAACAGGGTTCAACTTGTACTTTTCACATACTTTTTAGTTCTTTACTGCTTTTTCTTTTGTACATTTTGTGTTGGAAGTTTTTGGATTTGCACTCCGCTGCAATCTCTCTCACACTTTATCATCCTCACTCTTGGCAGTGTCTCCCTTGTCTTCTTTTGTTTCTTCCACACCCACGCTCACTCACTCCCGTTACCACCCCCTACTCCGCTCACTTTTTAGAGTTGCCCTTTATCCCACTTCTGAATATCTGCATTCACTTTCCCTATCGAATGCCCAAAACAATGACTTATTCTTCAGGCCCTGGCCAGCAGCGCCCTCCCAGTCCCTTTTCTTTTATCTTTTTCATTCATTCTCCTCCAAGTTTCAGGGTCTGTTCACAAATGGTAGTTGAATATTTTCCCTCTTTTGTAACATACTCATCCATTTTCACATTCTTTATTTATCCTACTATCCCTCTATGTCGTTCTCTTGTCCTATACTTCCTAGCCCGGTATTTACCAGTCAATCCTCCATCACCACAATCAAAACCATTAACACACACACAAACGCACACACTCCTGAATCTGCCAGATTTAGAAGTCGATCATCCCTGACAGTGAGCTCATACTGAGACTTTGTTTGTCCACTGAAGTCAAAAGCAGAGCTGCCCTCAATGATTGATTGCTAAGTAATCCCACAGTAACGACACTAAAATCACTGTTGCAGCGTGTGCTCTGTCCGGCGCACATCAGGTAACAAGCTCCCAGAGACAGATCACGTGATTGCCTGAAACAGCCTTTCACCATAGGATATAAATGCTTCCATTTTTAGCATTTAATTGCGGAAGCCATTACTGTGACCCACAAAGTCACAGCGGCCCTAACTAGAGCCAAACTGCCTGCACTGACCCTGCGACCTCAGCCCCCAAGCAAGCTTTGAAACATGAGAAAGCAGCCGTGACCGCTGACCTCCAGGCTCCCACCTCCCACGGTAAGAGGAGCCCCCTCTTTCTCCCCCTTCGGACAGGATGTGACCTATGAGAGGAGCCCTGTAGGAGGGCCTTGACCCCTTACACTGTCCAGACTAAGTGTCTGGACCAACGTGATCTGAGAACACAACAAGATGTAATAGTTTCAAATAAGTGTTAAAATAACAATCCGTGTTCATTATCATGCTGTAGTTTATTTTCTATTGATGTATATTTTAAATCACTGCTGATCATTAGATGGTGTGGTGTTTCTCTTATCATCCCAGCCATCGCATTGGTTACCATTCATTTTGTCATGTCATCGTTAAATAGTTGAAAGGAGTTGAAAGTGAGTGATGAGAAATATCTGCACTGTAATACCAGGCAATGATAACGTATCTTTGAGAACAGACAGACATGATGTCAACTGTGATGGATTACTGATCTCAAGCAGGTTTCAAGTGACTACAAGTTGATTCGTAACGTATTGAAATTAATGGAAATTGACTGAGGAGAAATGCACTTAGACATCTCAAACACTGTGGCATGTGGTAATGGGAAGTTTGATTTTGATTAATGAATTTTGTATATGAATATATTTTTTTATTATCTAGGTTTTACCAAAGTGGGTATGCCAATTTTGCTTTACAAAATATTTTAAGAAATGTCTTAACCCTCCTGTTGTCCTCGGGTCAAATTTAACCCGCTTTCATAAAGTCACATTGTTTTTCTTTCAACTAAACTGTCAAAACATAATATAAGGTACATGGCTCCATACAATGCGCTTTACAAGTAAAATAAAAGATCACTTTACAACTTTCACTGATTTGGGGTGTTTTTTTTTTTTTTAATGATATAGCATTTGAAAAAAAATGAAACGTTGAAAAAAGTGACAATGTTTTGGGAAAAAAACAAAGTGCAGAAAAAAGTCGACTAACATCAAATTGTGACAAAAAAATTGGAAAATTAGTGACAAACGTGAAGTGTCACAAAAATTGAAAAATAGTGACAAAAACGTCAACAGTTCAGGAAAATTGTCCACAAAATAATTTTAATTTTAGAACCCGAAAAAACAAAACGTTGCATGGTCGACGGGAAGACAACACGAGGGTTAATGTAACATTCCTCCAGGTACTTCTTTTTTCTAGCAACATTATGAATGTATCCAGTCACTTCCAGTACAGTTTATAAGAGCACAGTCTCTTTGTGATGCCACTGAGCAATATGAATCCACGTCACCCATTTGCCCCATCATCCATTTGCTTTCATCTCTGTATGTATCTAAGGCTTATCTCAGAGTGCACCACTGAAAGGTAGGCAAACCACCATCCAAGCTTCGCTATTCAATTCACAAAATGGCTTTGATGCTTTTGACTGAGGTGTTTTTGTCCGATTCCTTTTCAGTTTGGGCCGTTAATTCTTTTCTTTGTTGGTCTGCAGAGCGTCAGCCAACAAAACATCAGGAAGAGCTGAGTTGTTAAGAACAGGGAGAGGGTTTTTGGGAATGGGGTCATGACGTCTGGTGTGTGTCAGCAGCAAAGCTGCTTTCACCACCAGAAGAAAGAGAACAAAGACCCGCTGCAGGATTTCACTAAGTCTAAATACCTACAGTTTAATAATATAACATGTTGTTCTGGTAAATAAAAATTGACCAGTTTAGTTTGGTGCAACACTTTTCATTACGAAACTGAAACGGGCAGTCCAACACGTTTAGTGTTTTAAGAATGTGGTCACAAGAGACAGATAGAAAAAAAGACTAGTCAAAGCAGCAGATTCTGAGAATTGCATTGAGACTTTTATTGTGGTCCATGCTCCACATACTCTCAATCCTCCACTTCCCACAATGCAACAGAGTGGCATCTTTCATTGGACTTCACCCACCTCAGTAGCCACGGAAGACATTGTAGAACTAATTACAGGTTTATATTACATGTTGAATACCCTAATTAACTGCTAGTATTTTCCTTTTGTCATCACTATTTGATAAAGTGAGTATGTAGATGTATATTTTCAGTCAAGGTTGAAGTGTGTGTGTGTGTCTCTCTCTCTCTCTCTCTCTCTCTCTCTCTCTCTCTCTGGGCCGATGGTTGTGAGACAAGAAGGGAGGGAGAGGAAAGGAGAGAACTAGATACAGAAACTTGGGAAAGACAGAGGGAGGGAGAGATGGAACAGAGGAGATGGTGGGGGAGTGTGATGTGAGTAAAACTGAGAGGTCAAATCGAAAGTGTTGCAATTTTTGCCCAGATGTGGGGGGGGGGGGGGGGGGGGGGAGCGTCCGATGACAGCTGAAGCCAAATTCAGGAATAAGCTATATTTATTGTTCTTAAGGTTTTTGTAAAAATGTGAATCATTTCCGAGGACAAAGTGAGGCTTTATTCCGGGGAGACGGAGAAGGGGGGGAGACAGAGAAAGAGAATGAATGAATGCCTCCTTGCGGCAGCCTCCTAATTGGTCTTATTACTGTGTAACTTCCTGGTGAATGCAGGCCGCTCTGACCTTGGCCTTTGAAATATAGATCCATGGCGTCTCAGAGCTGCCAGTCAACGGAGGACTTGGAGGAACAACCATTCTCCGTGTGTGTGTGTGTGTAAGAAAGACTGGGGCATGCGTGGGAGTTAATGGTGATCCTTCTGACGTAAATCTAGCACACTGACACAGAATCTGTTCCCACATCAGGTCTGCTGCTGAATATGAATACTACAGTGGGACGCAGGGAGGGGGGTGCTGAGCCCTGGATTAGATAGCCAGCAGCAGCAGTTTGTATCTGTCAGTCACTTCGCCAGATGGACTGAGGCTGATGACTCTTGACACACACACCGTGCTTGGACTTATGACTTGGACATTGTCCTGTACTCCAGGGAACAAAAACTTCCAAATGCACATGCTGTAGCTCCTCACTGGTGTTTTCAGCAGTGTGGGGAGGGTGCACTTTTACAGTGTGGGAGCAGAGAAAAGTCCCTCAGGCCAGTTAATGTCACGGCTCATCCAGAACTCTTCCTTTTTCAAACCAGTATGAACGACCGCTCTGTAATTACACATCGTTCAGTACGTTCTTCTAGATCAAATAATCTGTCCTCATGTTCGTATCTTAATCTTTGTGTCATCCCTTGCTTTCTCTCTCCTTTCTTTCTTGTTCTGGCTTTCTCTGAATTAAATTGAATTCTATCTTCTCCCCCAACCTACCATTATCTTTGTTCTGCATAGTTGTGGTGAACTCGCAGTGATGTCTGATGACTTCTACTGTATAGACATTGAAATTGTGGGATCTTGCCGTTTCTGTGAGAGGTTTATTGGAGTACATATCACATACTGAAACCGATCATCTCTCCTGGAAATGTTTGCTTACTGTATATATTACAGATGTTTTGGGGTTGTTTTTTTTCAATGTTTTGAAAGAAACTTTTCTCATGGTCGTGCGTGAGATAGCATTAACAGTACATTACTAATAGTTCATGTAGTATTACATGAAAGATTTCATGGTTTTTAATGCATGAAGTCATACATGACTTTATGATAATTCTTGTATCTTTATTATAAAGTATTACCAAATCTTTTAATGGAACATGTCAATGGGAAAATTCAGTCAGAACTGTTGCCACTTGTGTTAATTGAAATGAGAATTCTTTAGACATTAGTTGAATTTTAATGATAGGGTCCATTCTCCCAAAAACCTATTTATTCAGATTGCATGACCTTTCTCTTGAGATGCTGTGTCAAATTAGTTGTATGTAAATGTATTTTTTAGTGTGGCTTCAGCAGTGTGCTGCGTTGCTTCAGCTCTCTTTAATTTAAATATATCCAGTATTTATTGCTTTGTGACAAAAAGGTTTAACAGCCTTTCTGTTTGCTTAATTATAACAAATTATTTAGTTGCCGCTCCTTCTTTTTCTCATTACATACACATGCTCATTTCCCGGTTTGCCTTGACAATAGGTTATGCTTCCCCACATATCTCACATCTTCCCTTTCATTCAGAGAAGAACACATTTCAGTGCATTCCTTCTCTCTCATTTGGACGTCTCGGCATTCTGTGTAGCCTAAAATGAATGTTTGCCCAGTGACTGTTGGCCAGCTGCTGCAGATGTCTCAGTGGGTCTATAGATAGAATCACTCTCGACTGGCAGGCCAATCTTCGAGCTGAATCAGTCACACACACACACACACACACACACACACACACACACACACACACAGACTATGGAAATCAGACAGCAAAATCCAGACGGATTAAAAGCTGAATGCATATCACACTACTCAAAAAACATGCAGGAGTGCATGCTAACAAGGCCTGACACTGGCTATTGTGTAGCTCTACTGTACAGTGATGTATAAAATCACTTTTTACATTGTAGCATCTACTGCCATAGTAACCTGATTGTTGACGTTAGTATTATGTTGCAGCTGATTGAGTTAAAGTTGAGCTGGTGCTCTGTTAGCCATGGAAAACACCTGACATCTGTTTAAACTGTGTTGTCATCAGGATGTCAGTCTGCTGTCCCACCTGTGTGTCTGTTTGAATAACAATGTGTCTTTAATGCATCAAACTGGTTTATAAGCTCTTATTTAAATGATAAGAGCAAGCAGCTGACTTATAAATGTTTGTGGAACAGAAACCAAAGAAAAACAGGACACTCCTACATGTTATTCAAGAAACATGGGTGGGATGCTATTTACAAGAATGAATATATATTTTATGCTTGGTATGTTCGTGTTTTCGAATAGAGGTGGGACGCAAATGAGAGCGTGCAGGGCTTTAGGGGTCAGCTGTTGGGAGTGAGCGGCAGGTTGACGAATGACACACAGAGTATCAGTGTCTCTGTCAAAGAGCCTTATTGATGAGTTGTGAAGCGAAGACGCATAAACAAGAGGTGGCATTCTCTCATCCCAACATGCCACAGCGTGTGCACTGTACGTCCGCCCTAATGCAGTACTCTATTCTTCCATTACCCCCACCCTCCCAGGCCTTGCATAACCCACCCCAGGCCCCACTGTTATGTACTATTTATCCACACACACACACTCCAATGAACAAAAGACGACAGATTTACACAACCCACAAAGCAGACGCGCCGTACTGACTGTACGCTTTTTGAACATTTGCACTTAATTTAAATGTATTAAGTCGAAATGTATTGTGTTGAAACATCTATCTAATGAAAGCACTTGCAGCTGCTTCAGAGCCATCTGACTGGGGAGTGAATCAGACTCTGGAAACACCCAGTAACATAAATATAGTAAGATAAACAGACAGACAAGCTGCTGGATGAGACAGCTATGTTATATAAAGCCAACGGTCTACTTAAGACATGCTGGCTAATGCAAACAAATGCTGTCTCACCTCTGCACCTGTAATTAAACATGCGAACCCAGCAAGTTATTACTAAAGATAAAATAAGCATAGTAACATTTTGTGTGTATGTGGGCTTGATGGAAAGTGGGCAGGGTCGGATGAGTGCTGTTTTATTGCCTGTTGATTGACAGGAGCCCCGGGGCTCCTGACAGACGGTACAACTAGGGGAAGTAGACTTAAAGTAAACGATGGGCACAATAGTGCAACTCCAGGCAATCCAACCGGAGGTTGGCCGAGAAAAGGGGTGTTTAAATGAAGGAGATGAAGTCAGATAGAAGGTGGGAGGGAAGCAGACAAGAGGGGGCAGAGGACAGATGTGGAAGGTGAGATAAGGTTTAAAAAAAAAAGTAGGGTGGAGAGAGTTAAGGAGGAGAAGAACAGGGATTGGGGGTGGGGGAGACATTGTCACAAATCTTCTGTTAAGAAAGCTGAAACAGACTGTAAAAAACTGTCCCTGGAATGAATTGCTTTGAAATACACACTTCAGCCTCGTCAGTATCTCTGCAACACTGACGTCAGAGTCGGTATGAGGGAGAACAGTAAATATCAGGCCCGTTATGAAAGAGGTTTGTGAGGATAGGCCTAAAAAGGCTGCTACTCCGAAAATCTCTCTCTTTCTCTCTCTCTCTCTCTCTCTCTCTCTCTCTCTCTCTCTCTCTCTCTGACTTGTTCGCCTATGAACTCAGGAAGCCCTTCCAGTATCAATAAGACCAGAAAGGCATGTGTGCCAGTGTGATCATGGGAGTGTGTAATAAAAATAGCTGGAAGGCACAAATCCATTCATTCAAACTCACTGACCACACACACACACACACACACACACACACACACACACACACACACACACACACACAAAACGTACACCTGCGGATTATTTCGGGATTATTTTATTTTCTTGACGTGTTGATCGCTGATCCTGGTTCAGATTAAAACATTCTGGATGTGGATTTACACCCAAAAAATCTGATGGACATCACCCTTTCACACTCCCACGACTCCTAGAGGGGTTAGGTGATGGGCGAGGAGGGCTTGAGAGAGGGGAGAGATTACACACCCCTGCCGGGCAATTGAGGGCAAATATGGGGCATGTCACACTGCTGAGAGCAGAGCCCCTCTAAACCCAATCTCAAGGGTTTATCCCACAGCTCAGGGCTTTAAACCATATATCAGTTTTTTGGGGGGGGGAAAAAGGGGGGGAAGGGGAAAGGGGGGTTTGGGGGGAAAAAAAAAAAGGGGGGGGTTTGGGGGGTTAAAGGAAAAAAAAAAGGGGGGGGGAAAGGAAAAAATTTTTGGGCCTGGGGGTTAAAAATTTCCCGGGGTTTTTTGAAACCCCTTGGGGGGCCCGGAATTTAACAAAAGGGGCCCAAAAAGGAAAAAAGAAAAAAAAAACCCTTTAAAAAGGGGGGGGAAAAAAAAAAAAGGGGGCCCAAAAATTTTCCCTTTTTCCCCCCTTTCTTTTCCCCCCCCCCCTTTTTTTTTCCCCCCCCTTTTTTTTTTTGGGGGGGGGCCCCCCCCAAAAAAAACCCCTTTTTTTCCCCCCAAAAAAAAAAAAATTGGGGGCCAAAAAATTTTTTTAAGGCCCCCCCCCCAAAACCAAAAAAAACCCAAAACCCCCCCCCAACAAACAAAAAAAAAAAATTTTAAAAATTTTTTTTTTTTTGGGGGGGGGTTGTGGTTCCCTTTAAAAAAAATTTCCCTTTTAACCCAAAAAAGGGGTTTACCCCCCCCCAAAAATCCCCGGGGGGGGGAAAAGGGGGGGGGGGGAAAAAACCCCCCCCCCCCAAAAAAAAGGGGAAAATTTTTTTTGGGGGGGGGGCCCCCCCTTGGGGTTTTAAAAAAGGGGGGTTTTTTCCCCCTTTTGGGGGGGGGGAAAAAAAAAAGGGAAAAGGGCTTTTCCCAAAACCCCCCGGGGGGGAAAAAACCCTTTAAACCTTGGGCCGGGGGGGGTTTTTGGGGGGGTTTAAAGGTTTTTTGGGGGGGAATTTTTTAAAAACCAAAACCAAAAAAGGGTTTTTTTTTAAAAAAAAAAATTTTTAAAAGGGCCCGGAAAAAAAAAGGGGGTTTAAAACCCAAAACCTTTTGGGGGGGTTTTTTTGGGGGGAAAAAAAAAAAAAAATAAAAAAAAAATTTTTTTTGGGGGCCCTTTCGAAAAAAAAAAAATGGTTTTCCCCCAAAAAAACCCCCTTTTTGCCCCCAAAAAGGGGGGGGGGGGGTTTGTTTTTTTGGAAAATTTAAATTTTTGGGGGGAAAAAGGGAACCCCAAATTTTTTTTTTTCCCCCCCTTTTTAAAAGGGGGGGGTTTTTTTTTTCCGGGGGGGGGGAAAAAACCCGGGTTTTAAATTGGAAAAAGGGGGTTTTTTAAAAAAAAATTCCCAAAAACCTTTGGGGGGAAAAAGGGAAAAAAAAGGCTTTTTCCCAAAAAAAAAAATTTGGGGGAAAAGTTTCCCAAAATAAAAAACAAAAAACCCCCTTTTGGGGGGCCAATTTTTTTTTTGGGGGTTTTTTTTAAAAATTTTTTGGGTTCCCTTTTCCCCCCAAAAAAATTTTTTTTAAAAAAAAAAAAATTTTTTTAAAAAAAAAAAAAAAAAAGGGGGAAAAAAAAAGGGGGGAAAAGGGGGGGGGGGGGGGGGTTTTTTTTTTTTTTTTTTTTTAAATTTTAAAAAAAAAAAGGGGGAAAAATTTCCCAAAAGGGGAAAAAAATTTTTTAAAAAAACCCCAAACGGGGAAAAAGGGAGTTTTTTTTAAAAGGGTTTTTTTTAAAAAGGGTTTTTTTTTTTAAAAAAAGCAAAAAAAAAAAGGGGGGTTTTTTTAAAAAAAGGGGGGGAAAAAAAATTGGGGGAAAAAATTTTTTAAACTAAAAAAAACCCCCCAAAAAAGGGGAAAAAAAAAAAAGGGGGGGAAAGAAAAATTTGGGGGAAAAAAAAAACCCCCCCCAAAAAAGGGGAAAAAAACAAAAAGGGGGGGGTTTAAAAGGAAAAGGCCCAAAAAAAAAAAAATTTGGCCCCCTTTTTAAAAAAAGGGGGGTTTTTTTGGGGGAAAAAAAAAAAAAAAAATTTTTTTGGGGTTTTTTTAAAAATTTTCCCCCAAAAAAATTTTTTTTCCCCCCCCAAAAGGGGGGCCCAAAAAAAAATTTTTTCCCCCCCGGTTTTTTCCCCTTTTTCCCAAAAAAAAAAAAAGGGGGCCCAAAAAAAAGGCCCCCAAAAAAAAAAAAAGGGGGGGAAACAAAAAGGGGGAAAAAAATTTTTTTTTTAAAAAAAGGGGGAAAAAATTTTAAAAATTTTTTAAAAAAATTTTTTGGGGAAATTTTTTAAATTTAAAAAAAATTTTTTAAATTTTAAAAATTTTTTAAAAAATTTTTTCCTTTTGGGAAAAAAACCCCGGGGGGGTTTTTAAAAAATTTTTTTTCCAAAAAAGGGGGGTTTTTGGGGGAAAAAAAAAAAAAAAAAAATTTTTTTTGGGAAAAAAGGGGGTTTTTTGGGTTTCTTTTTTTTTTGGGGGGGGGGTTTTTTTTGGTTTTAAAAATTTTTTTAAAAAAAAAAAAAAAAACAAAAAACAAAAAAAAACCCCAAAAAAAAAAAAAAAAAAAAAAAATTTTTTTTTTTTTTTTTCCCCCCCCCCTTTTTTTTGGGGGGGGGGTTTTTTTTTCCCCCCCAAAAAAAGGGGGGGGGGGGTTTTTTTCCCCCTTTATTTTTTTTTTTTGGGGGTTTTTTCCTTTTCCCCTTTTTTTTTCCTTTAAAAAAATTTGGGTTTTTAAAAAAAAGGGGGGGGGGAAAAAAAGGGGTTTTTTTTTTAAAAAAAAAAAAAGGGTAAAAAAAAGGGTTTTTTTTCCCCCGGGGGGGGTTTTTTTGGGGGAGGGGCAAAAGAACCCCCCGGGAAAAATTTTTTTTAAAAAAAGGGGAAAAGTTTTAAAAATTTTTTAAATTTTTTAAAAGGTTTTTTGGGAAGGGGGGGAAAAAAAATTGGGAAAAAAAATTAAAAAAAAGGGGGGGGTTTAAAGGTTGTAAAAAAAAATTTTTTAAAAAATTTTTTTATCCTTTAAAAAAAAAAAAATTTTTTTAAAAAAAAAAAAAAATTTTCCCGGGGGGGGGCCCCCCAAAATTTTTTTTTTTTTTTTTGGGGGGCCCCCCAAAAAAAATTTCCCCCCCAAAAAAAAGGGGGGGGTTTTTGGTTTTTTTTTTGGTTTTTTTAAAAAAAAAAGGGGCCCCCCTTTTTTAAAAGGTTTTTAAAGGAAAAAAAAAAAAAAAAATTTTGGGGTTTTTTTTTTTTGGGTTTTGGAAAAACCAAAAAAATTTCCCCCAAAACCTAAAAAATTTTTTTTAAAAAAAAAAAAAAAGGGGGGGAAAAAAGGGGGGAAAAAATTTTTGGAAAAAAGGGCTTTTTGGGGCCCCCCTTTGGGGGGGGTTTTTTTTTTTGGGGGTTTTTGGGGGGGTTTAAACCCGGGGAAACCGTCTTTTCCCCCCCCCCCCTTTTTAAAAAAAAAACCCCCCCCCAAAATTTTTTAAAATTTTTCCCCCGGGAAAAAAAAAAAAAAAAAAAGGGGAAAAGTTAAAAAAAAAAAAAGGGGTGGGTTTTTTTTGGGGTTGTTTTTCCCCAAAAAAAAGGGGCCCCCAAACACATTAAAAACCCTTTTAAACCCCTTTCCCCCCCCCTTTTTTCCCTACCCCTTTTCCCCCCAAAAAACCCCCCCCCCCAAAAAAAACCCCTTTTCCTTTTTTTTCCCCCCCCCCCCCCTTTTGGGGCCCCCCCCCACCCCCCCCCCCCGGGGGGGGCCCCCCCCCCCAACCCCCCCCCCCAAACCCCGGGGGTAAAACCCGGGGGGGGGGGGGGGGGGGCCCGGGGGGGGCCGGGGGGGGGAAGGGGGGGGGTTAGGCGGCCCCCTTTCCCCCCCCTTTTTTTTTGGGGCCCGGGGGGGGGAAAAAAACCCCGGGGTTGGGGGTGGGGGTTTTTTTTTTTTAAATTTTTTTTTTAAAAAAGGTGGGGGGGGGGGGGGGAAAAACCGGTTTTTGGGGGGGAAAGGGGCCCCAAAAAGGGGGGGGTTTTTTTTTTTTGGTTCATTTTTTTTTTAAAAAAAAAAGGGGGGGGGGGGGGGCCCCCAAAAAAGGGGGGGGTTTTTTGGGTTTTTTCCGGGGGCCCCCGGGAAAAAAAGGTTTTTTTTTTTGATTTTTTTGGGTTTTTTTTTTTGGGGGGGGTTTTTTGTTTAGGGAAAAAAGGGGGGAAAGGCTGCACGGGAAAAAAAAAAAGGGGGGAAAAGATAATTTTCCCCCCAAAAAACATTTCTAAAAAACAAAAAAGGCTCCGAGGGCTAATGTTTAAAAAACCCCGTCCCAAAAATCACTGACACAAAATCAAATTCCCTGCCCGTGTGAAATATGTGGGGGGGGGCAGTTGTACAACAATGTAGGAAAAAAATTTGGATTATAAGAAACTAATTTCAAGGTTTTTTTTAGGCACATTTTGTTTCACATATTCCCCAGTGAAAAAAAATTTCTTAAAAACATTAAACCCGTAAACCAGACAGTGGAGGAGTTTTTAACTCTTTAAATTTTACTAGGGGATAATAGTTTGACTGAGATTGGGTAAAAGGGGGGTTTTTTTAAGGGGTTTTAAAATTCCTTTTTTTTGGGGTTGTGTTGCTTCCAGTTTCTAATCCCGAAAAAAAGGGCCCTTTTTTTTAATTTTAAAAATACTGTGGGAAAGGAACACATAATTTAAAAAAAAAGAAAAGGGAAAATGTATTTTAAAGTTTCCGGAATAAATGAAAAATTTTACCTGTAATGTAAAAAAAATTTATTTTCCGAAAACCCATGAAAACTAAAAAAACCCCGTTAGCTCGGGGTTTTTTCAGCCCCCTTTTGATCATGTTAGGTTTTCGGTCCGTGCGGGTCATTTCAGTTTTGGGATGGGATTTAAAAAAACATAAAAATAAGCCGCTGCTCGGCGCACAAAAACTCAATAACCCCTGCGGGTTTTTCTATCCCGGTAAAATTTCCTGACTTCAAATAGTTAAAGTTTCCCCCTTTTGGAAAAAATCACTTTTTCGGGGGTTTTGGGGGTTTTTTTGTCTTGGGGGCTTCCATAAGCTTTTAAAAACTTGGAAAAAAAAAACATTTAAAAGCTGTTTTTTAGTGAGATTTCGGCTTTGGATTTTCCCCTGGGCCCCAAAATCTGCCCCCGCTTTTTTCGTAAAAGCGAGATGAGGGGGTAATCGTAGAAAGTAGCCCCGGGGGTGCCGCTGTTCCAATGGTAACCCCTGTAAAAAACACCCCAAAGTTCAACCCTAATCTACAAAAAAAACTATGCCATGTCCTGTTCTGAGTATTCCCCAAAGGGCCCCGTTTAGAAGAAGTCCCTGGTAATTAAAACTTTTGCCCAAAAATTGGGAAAAAAAAAAAGTTTGGGTAGCTGTGGTCATTACCTATGACAACATATGTGCATATGATGACTCCCAATAAAGACAGTAAAGAAGTGAGATGTCGCATTCTGTAGCTAAAACAGAGACCTAAACACACAGGATGAAAAGAAAAAATGAAGAAAAAAAATTAAACCATATAAACCTATTATGATATAAACTCTAAATACAATTATGAACCTGAAAATAAGCACAATATGGGCGCTTTAACATCAAACGTACGAGCTAAAACCAGAGTCAGTGTTGTAATGTAACAAAGTACAAATACTTTGCTGCTGTATTTTATTAATTTTCCCGTATCTGTGTTTTTTACTTCATTTATATTTCTGGAAACCATAAAATACATAAAACTGAAGAAGAAGAAGAGGAAGCATAGTGACTAATAGTGTCATGGAAGCACATGCTGCATGCTCTGGCGCCATGGTAACAGACGACCACCACCTGACGACAGTGGTGATGAAAATAACGTTACACACCTTTGGCCATAAAGTTCTTTTAAAAAGTTTTTTTTTTACTTTTTACTTCCAATACTTTTGATACTTAAGTACAGTAAATATCCGATGCTTTAGGACTTTTACTCAAGTAAAATTCTAAAAGGAGATATTAGCAGTCATTTTCTGGTGAGATAACTGAACTTTTACTCAAGTATTCCTTTCAAGTACTTTATACAAGACTGACCAGAGTGAGTATCAGACTTATTGTAAGAATTAGAAACAACATACTGGTGTTACACTGACAAACAAACAACATTGGGCAGCAACTGTACCTATAAGCACTTTATAAATTGTTGTAATTGTATATCAAGGCGCATTATTGTATTAGTATGGGAGTCTACTTTCTGCCCTCTAGTACTTAATGAAACTTTAGAATACTGTCTCTCTCTCACACACTCCTTCAACCACACAAACATCCAAGTACAGTATACCTATTAACATACTTGTTACTGTGTGGCAAAACACATGGAGTCATTCAAAATCCACATGTGCCGATAGATTTGTGTTTTGTTTCACAAAAGGAGCCTTTATGGCAGTGAAGCTCCACTCCTTCAGCTCTGCAGTTTTTTTTATAGGAGAACAGCCCTCCATTGAAACCTTTCATTTGCAGTATTTCATCATTTCTTCCTAACATTGTCTTGAGAAGAGTGCTGTGTAATGTGTTGATGGATCAGAAAAATATACAGCTCTTTTTTTTTGCTATGTTTTGTGGATGATGTGATGTTTCCATACAATTATCCAAGTTGGTGATACAGAAAAGGTTGTAGTGAACTAATAATGCAAAACAGGTGTCCCAGAGAGAGAGGTTCACTAATTTTACTTAATAAATGTGACAAGAGGATGGAATAATTCTGTTCAGCAGTATAGTTTCTGAAATCTCTATGACCACACACCCGCATGGTTTCATATTGAAAAGTATGTCAATATAGGTATGACCCATTTTGATTGAGATGTTAGAAAGTGAAAAAACAACGAAAATATTAAATAAATAAATGCATGCCTCAATAAATAGTGGGATTAGTAAATTTAAACAGGTTCCCAAAATAAAAGGCAATGACATGGGTGATCCCTCAATTTGCAGTTAGAGGTTTTACTTTTTCTTTTGTCAGCTTTAACATTATTTATGTAGCACTTTGTGTAATTTGTGATCACACAGGGTTTGAACTATGTAATCAATTTGAACTGCAAATTTTTTTAGCATGCATAACAATAGTAACAATCAATTTGGTTTGTCTCTTAGGCCTTCCTCTTATGACCAATTGTCTAGTGGAGCTATATCAAGTAGAAACCTTGGAGGCAAGCACAATCTGAGGAAGCCCAGAGTAAACTTCCTGAGGTACTCCTAAAATTCTTTTCTCTGTTGAAACCCACAACAACAAACACTTAAAAATAGCAGCATGCAATCTGTGACTCTTGGCAGCTCTCCCCAGTCACGTGTGCGTTGTTGTTGTTGTTGTTGTTGTTGTTTTGTTGGCTTGAACTTTAGTAATTGTAACAAAACGTGTATTTTAAATCCAAACTTATTCACTTTCACACTGAAATGCTATAATGCATCTGAAAACACCATTGCTCAATGGAAAATGAGATGGATTCAATCATCACAACCAACGGGGTAACTTTGGGTTTAACAATGGGGGGGTTGAGAGCTCCAGCTTAGAACAAAACAGAAATTTAAAAAGTCAAACACTTAATTTTCTGCATTCTGGTGAATTTTTCTGCAACAATTGCAGAAGTGCCTTCTCGGCATGACGTTATGGTGCAAATGTCTATTTATGTAAAGAAAACTATAATAGGTTTTGTTTGTGTGTGTGTGTGTGTGTGTGTGTGTGTGTGTGTGTGTGTGTGTGTGTGTGTGTGTGTGTGTGTGTTTGTGTGTGTCTGTGGTGACATCATGGAAAGTGAGTGCTGTGCAAACAGGCTGCAGCCCCCCAGGTGGGCTCTATGATTAAGAGATTACAGAGGAAATGAAAGAGCTACAGACATGCATACCCATGAAGATGCACTATCTAACCAAGCTTTTAGTGTGTATGGATGTCTAGAAAGTAGTGGAAGTTGTGTGAGTGTCTGTGTGTGAGAGTCTAGAAGGTAGAGGAAGTTAGGTCACAAGGGTTGCCTGTCCTGGCCAAGAATGGAGAGAGCTGATTCAGCATGGCTAAGGCAAACAAAGCCTACAGTAAATAAGCCTCCTCCTACCTCCATTCATCCAAACACCTTTCACCAGAATGATGCTGTCTTCACCTGACTTTCCTAAGACTTCATTTTTCATCCCAGACAGTTAATTTTCACCTGAGGGACCCACCCAGATCTTACCTTTTCCACCTGAGTGACTTTGTTCCATTGTACTAAGATGAATCACGCAGTATGCTGTGGGCTCTGTTGCTATTAGTTACATGTGTGCGGTGATCAAAGAGAAGAGCTTACACAGTTCAGCACAGTACATCAGAGCGATATTTGGCTTGGCATCTAATCAATACCACATTTACATCGGAAAGTAATTGTGCATTCGTTGAAAACTTTTTTACAAGCAAAGAAGTGGGCATCTTGTGATGCTTGTGTGAGGTTCGCTCCACATGTTCTCCATATGTTCTCATATTGTGTACTGTAAGGTAAAGTCAGACTTCAAGCAGAGAAACAACAACAGGATCTAATCTCCTCAGCTGCTTGACGTGGGAACGTGATCAGCAGCTCTGCGCCGCTGCAGACTCCTGCTGAGGTTATTTGTTTCTGCCTTGAGGTGGAGGGTGGGGAACAAGGAGGGGTTGTTCTGGTGGGTGACCTTTGCCTAAAGGTCTGCTTTTGTCTCATGAGTGGGTTAGTCAAAAACTAAATGTGAATATGTGAAACTTTGGGAGAAAAGTGGATAAAAGTAGGGCAGAGATTGGTAAAATCATAGCGGGATGAATGGATTATAACCATAAGATCCGTGTTTACACTCTTGTGTGCAAGAGCCTGAGACGTTGTTGTCATAGTAACTGAAGAAGGGATCGGCTAAATTGCTACTTTCCGAAGTGAGCTCAAAAGGACTCCTGACCCCCCCCAACTCAGCCTCAGAACTTTGTCACCTTCACAAAAGATAATCCTTGCACTCCATTGTGTCCTGTTCAGCCACTATTCGGGCCCCTGGAGGCGAGCCACTCCGAGAAGTGTAGCCAGCTAATTTAACCCCTGGCTTCTAAGGGCCCACTGTTGGACCGGGCTTTTTAACTCTATTAACTGAGAGTCCTTTGAGGCAGTCGAGCCAGCCCTGACCCCTCAAGAAAATGGGTCTTTATTAAATGATTCTGGAAAATGGTGTCAGAGAGGCTAAAGACTGAGGGGGAAACGGGGGGGGGTGGGGGTTGGGGAGGGGCGGGGTGCGTTTGGCAAGTTTTAGCCTTTAATTAAAACTAAGTGTGTTGCTAATGTTTGCAGTAGGGACATGAGGCGGAGAGAGAGACAATGAAAAGGTGGTCAAAGAGAGGAGGTTCAGCAAACACACAGAGGCACACTCCTGTTGGAAATGAGAGACACTTTTGTTTGAACAGACCCCATCATTTGAGGTGAACAGCGACTGGAAGTGAGAGGACATAAGGACAGAGCTCCAGCTGGACTCCTTTAAACACAGAGGACAAACCCATCATCCACACCCATATGGTGTTTTTATTTTTATCCTTTTTAACCTTGGAGAAGTGATCCATGCTGTTATATCATGTTGTTTGGACAGTGTTTTAATTCTCTAGTCTTACTTCTGTCCCAGCCTGAAGTCTCATTCACTATAAAAGACACCAAACCTAAACTAAAATTTTTGTATCAACACTGTATACATAAATAATACTTTTCAAGTCTTTTGTTGAGCAAATTCACTCTCAAGCACGAGTTTTGTCTAGCATGATAGAGCTAACGTAGGCAGGTCTCTTAACTGATGAACCCACAAAGAATTATCACCCAAGTCTGCAGTTTCGCTTACTTACAGAGCTTTATTGTGACTTTCTGCTCATTGTTTTGGTTTTCTGGACCAGAACTTTATTGCTTTGGTACACTTTGCTTCTTTTTTTCATAAAATATCTCCAAAACCAATGCACTTAATCTACCTGCTCAGCATAAAACAACAGACAGACCCTTTCAGACAGAAGTTAGTGACTACCTGGTGAAAATAGTGGAGCCATTTGTCACTAACGAGTCAGAGGTTTCTCTAAGGAGTTGGGGGAGACCAAAAACCGAGCTAAAAGAGAGTAAATATTGGATTTACAGTCATCAGTGGGCCAAAATCACAACTCCAAATGAATGTAAATGTTGCCCCCTGTCTGCTATACAGTATAGTAAACAGTTGTTTTTTAAAAGTCTTTAATTTTTTTTAAATGTTTTATTAATTTGAAAAAAATCCACGTCTGTCTTTATAATAATATCATTTGGTGAAAGTATTTCTTTGCAAGTTTTATCCTCTGTGAGTTTGTACATGTGGGAAGACAGATGTGTGTGTATGAGGGAAGCACGTCATTGAAAATAGGACATGTACAGTACATAGACATATATATACGTCATTGTAGTTTGACAATTATTCCTCTTACATATCATCCAGTTTGTCATATTCCAGCTACACAGTGACACAGTACACATTCCTCTGCTTGATTTGAAAGGAAAAGAGTAGAATAAAGAGAACGACAGCATGAGGCGGGGCTGAGTTTGTTTGGAGCTTTTCGAGGGGATGTGGGATGAGAACACAATTAGAGGAGCTTAAGGGAGGGTAGCAGAGGAAGCAGAGCGGCGGAGAGGGAATGAGGTGAGCAACACACACCTGCACGAGCAGTCCGACCAAAGCACAGGTGTTGTACACCTGGCCCTTTGGGTGTCTATAGATTAACCTGCCTAACTGAGGTCAATGACCCTCTCTCCTGTTACAAATAGTTTTGTGAGGTGGAATTAGGACACATTAGCAAGTTCAGGCAATTGACGGCATCTCTTTTAAGTTCACAGATACATTGCATTAAGTCTCCAAAATGTATAAAAAAAGGCCCAGAAGAAATTTACAATGATGTAACACACTTGAAAGAAGTAGATCCTGGAACTGGAACCAGCATTTCATCTGCATTCTTGCTTGTTAATCTACTTATCTAATATAAAGTTTAGTTGTCCGTTTGATTTAATTATCTGCCACCATTATAAAACCACATAATCAACTGGATAGCCATTTTATTTGTGCACTGGTTGAGAATTACAATGAAAAGAGGTCCGTAACATTTTTCCAATATTTTGAGACACAGAGGGGATGAGCACTGGCATCTCTTTGATTTGTGGCTACATGGGTGTTGTGGTCAGTGATGTCATCCATCATGGCATCTGACATCATCCTGTTTTTTCTTCACTGACACTTTGCTGCAGGGTCGGCCAAGGGCATGCATGAACTTGCAAGAGCACACAGGTGAAAACCACAACTTGGAGAAGGGCTCCTGTTCGCATACACACTTTTGGACTTTTGGCCAGACAAGTTTCAGTGATCTATATTGTGCTTGTTGTCCTGGGCTTTGTTATATTTTTTATCCACTTCAGTTTCTGTTTTAGCAACATATGCTCATTCAGATGTAGTACCGTTTAGAAATGTACTACAAAATTATTCCTTTGTGCTGGGATTTTTATATTATTTGTATTACACACACAAATAATAGCTAACTATAGAGTAAAATAGGCAATTCAAGTTGCCCTGTTCTCTTTATGTACAACTTTAAATAATTAAACAATTGTGTTATTAAATCTGGCTTTCTGACAGGTGTGGGATGAAGAGAAAATGATATGAAAGGATATGGAAGAGTTTGGCATATGTTTGTGCCTGAGGGAGGTATATGAGAATGTGAGAGATAACCTCTGAGATAGTAGAGTTAGAAAAGCAATTCAGGGAAGGAAAAGATAGCATCAAAGTCACAGATTGAGTACCTAATAATTAGGCTGTTTGTTTTTCTTCTACATAGATACTATATATGTATTCAGGAGTGAGAGATTGTCTGTAATGAGGTTTTGTGGACAGCAGGGATTTCCTCCCTCCTCTGCACACACACACAGAGACACAATGTAAAGGAAAGAGCCTTTTCTTCCCAGCACCATCAGCTTTTGTGTACGTGCAGTCTGGCATGTCCCTTGATGTTTTCTGGAGAGGTCTTTCCACTTAGGGGTGTGTTGAAAGATGACCTGACAATCACATTAGCAGAATACCCCTAAAGTAAGAAATATTAGTTCTTCTTATTTGCAGTGCTGGAGGTGAAAGGAGAACAAGCACCGACAGTCACCTACAGAAGATGTGGCGCCTCTGGCTACTCTTTCACTTTTTACCCCCGGGGATGATCTTGAATTCCACACAGTGTGAATGACATCATGCAAGGATTCCTTAACAAGTCACATCCAGCAGTGATAGCAGGTGATAAGACCTTCCATGTGTCAATATGTGTCATAACATGAGGCAAAAGACGGTGATTGATTATTTTAATGGGGCTACAAAGAAGACAGAAACACATCAGGGCATGTTGCTTTTTTTGGTAATGTTTTTTTTCTTTTCTTTTTTCTTTTTAGGATTTCAGCACTAACCTTTGGTTGATGTCCCTAAGCTTTTACACAACTGACTGATGCAATGTGTGACAATAACAATTTGATGTGAACTCTTAAAGAGAATGTATGTTATGACATCCTGAATAAGACATTGTTGCATTGTCTTCTCTCAGGTTGCATTTACTTTTCTTCAGTGTTCCCTTTCCCTCCACCAGCAAATAATCCTCTCAGCCCAACTAAAGTCTTCTAAATTCTTCTACACAAGTTTGTGAATTTTGGCATGAGTGATTGTGAAATGTATCAATGAAAGTTTAAGGTTTAAGGAACATATAGAAAAGAAGGCACATATATTATTACAGAAACTAAATGGATTTAGCCATCATTCATTTTATTATACACCTTTTTCCACTATGACATGTACATAGGTGACGTATATATTTTTGTGTGTGTGTCAAATCTAGTTTTATATGTTTCTTTTACACATTTTACACCCAAGTAAAAAAAGCGTTGAAGCCTTCAAACAGCTGACAACAAACATTTGGCTGCCATCTTTTTTCTCCTCCAGGCTGTGTGGCTGTGTGAAAAGCGGAGGGAGAACAAAATTAGTGGCTTGGAAGTGAAGAGAGGTGACTTTGAGCACTGACAGTAGAGGATGGATGGAGGAGGTTGCTGGGGTTTAGATAGCGATCTGCCACTGGAGTGGTCAGCAGGGGTTATTTCTGTCAACTCAGTTAACATACAGGTCAACAGCAGCAGAAACTACAGCCTCAAAAATAACTATAAAGTTTAATCAATACCTATTTAAAACATTTTACAACATTAGAAGCTTCATGAATGTAGGATTTGTTACAGGATTGATGTATTTGACTGTGTTAGTTACAGTTAGGTGAACCTAAGAAACTTGCAGTATGGTGTGTATTTCAGAAATGCAATTGTGCTCACATATCTTTACTGTCAATCTGCCAGTACAGCAAAGTAAATATGGACAAGCTATGTGACTCTGACCAAAAAGGGTCGTAAATCCTTTGTTCAGTCATGTGGAATGGGTTTACTATGTGAATATCGAATCGCGTCACTTTCCTGAAGAATACAACACGCTCAGAGAAGATTTGGAGTGAAAGATAAGGAAGGATATTGCCAAGCACACAAACTTACTAAACAGAGCCAAGTGCCCTACTCATGATATCCAGAATTTGTCAGTGTAGTCGCCACTGACACAAGCTGCCAACAACATAGACAGAAAAACTCAGCTTTTAGCTACTATTCATTGGTGATCAATAGAGTGGACAGAGCTTTGACAACTACGCTAATGCAAAGGGTGTGTTGAATATTTGTTGCAGCAAGCAACTTATATGCCATGTGTGAATGTAGGAGTACAACGGGCCTGTATGATCTAGCTTGCATGCTTTGCTCCATTAAATTTGTATGTGTGTATGTTATGAGATGCCTGGGTTGTTGCTGTTTTGGGTTTGCTTGGGCCCTTAAACTCATTGACATTCTTCTTTTTTCTTGGAAATGGGTCTCACTTCATAACCTTTCCATGGCCACCTACAGAGTGGACCAACAATAAGTAGATCAGTTGAGTCCGTATGGGTATGTGTTCACTACTAAATCTGAAAACTGACAAATACTGACTTACATTAATCCCGCAGCAAAAATGCCCTTGTAGTTAGTGAACGTCCTTATCCGCCAAGTGAAAACCAATGGGTCTGTGGGGCTCTGGGTAGCTTGTGATGCCTTTGTTCTATTTTAGATCACCCTGTCTGCTGTGGCCTTAAAGGAAGTCACCTTTTAGCATGTAACCTTCACGTCAAAATGACTTATCATGGGGTAACTGGTTGACTTCTGTGAAGTATGGACCTCTGCACTAAACCAAGATTGAACTCCTCAACAAAATGCAGTCTTTTTTTCCTTTTCTTTCCAAATCTTTACCATTTTTATAGCAAGTGCCGGAACACACTTGTTTAATCTTTGAAGAAAAATACATGAATGAATAAATGTAATGAAATGATGTGGGCATGATAAGATAGCCCACCCATTATGGTTTATTTATTTGGTTTACTTTATTTTTTTAGAAAAAAAATGCAGTACAGTAGGAAAGTCTAATCGGCTGGTGTATCTGCTCTAAATGCGTGGTGGCCTACGTTTTTTTTTTACTTACTTAGGCAGTGCAGAGTGAAGTCCAGTGAGGTGGGATAGCAACTGACGCAGATGCTCTGGCATGCAAACAAACATTTGCACAAGTGCTACTGTACAGAGTAGGTATGCACATAAATACACCCCCTCAGTCCGAATCAGAGCTGTACTGCTAGCTCTCACACACATAACAGTCTGTTTGAGAGCCTCATTCAGTTTTTGACAGTTGGGTTTTAGACCAGTGATTTTTCAAACTTCAGTTGCAGCAGTCACAGCGCCTCTACATGTGACGTCTGACAGCTCGAGTAAATACAAAATTCTTGTACTTGTTTCAACTCCTTAATGCATTCACACCTTTTGGCTATGTTTACCCCACAGTGTGCCTTAATAGCTCTTACTTCATAGAATGCCTTTGTGTCTGTATATTAAACAGCATGGCGTCAGGCATCCCTCTGTTTTACTGTATGGCTTATGACTCAAACACCTTATATATTTACAGTGATGCCAGCCAACCGCAGAGCCCACCTGTCTCAAGAAGTGATTGACTCAAATTTTCCTCTGGAACATGACTCATTGTTTGTGGTAAACATTGTGAATGTTGTTGGGTTTATGTGGGGCTTCCCCAATGTGCTCATCATGAACACATTTGTTTTGACCTGGGATTGAAGCTGTCTGGATCCAACATGAAAGGGTCTTATTTTCTATTTCTACACCCCCCTTCCCTTCATAGCTATTTTTTTCTTTACATTTCTTTCTAAAAGCCCGTGAAACCAGCCGGTGTCTCTGCTTGTAGTCTGAGCTGTTAGTGATATGATAGTCAAAGGTCAAAATCCCCAAAGAACCACACACACACACACACACACACACACACACACACACACGCACCTTGTTTGCCCTGCAGTCCAAACAAATTCTGCTCTGATGATGACGACACCTGCAATGGACAAGAAAGATGACAAGAGAGACACAATGAACTCAGACAGCCACCAAAGTAAGCAGAGCACCTAACGGAAGCAACAACTTCCTCTTTTCTTTCTGCCTGCTGCACACCTTTGAGGCCGGCCTTTCTTGTAACCCACCTTAGGAAAACATCCGTGCCCCCACACGATGCTGAGCCTTGTGTTTCCTTCTGTCTTTAATCTTAGTGAAAAGAGCTTTTAACAGGGCTAGGGAGGATGAGGGGATGTGCCAAAGCAGAACAAAGGCAGGGAGGAACTGGGAGAGATAGTACCAGAGTGGAAGGTTCTGTAATTTATCACCTTTTGCCCTTGGGAGCCTGCACTCCACCGCCCTGGGCTGTGTGTGTGTGTGTTGTGTGTGTGTGTGTGTGTGTGTGTGTGTGTGTGTGTGTGTGTGTGTGTGTGTGTGTGTGTGTGTGGGGTGGTCGTGTGGGGTGTGTGTGTGTGTGTGTGTGTGTAAATGTGATGAATGATAAAGCAAAGAACAAGAAAACAGACCATCCTCAGTCCTCTAAAACCTTAAAAGACATTGCTTTGAGTAATTATTTTCAGGGTAAAGCACTCATCTGCTTGCCAGACACCACATTTACTGTATGCATAACTCCCATTACGACAGATTTTGACGTGTGTGTGTGGGGAGGGGGAGAGAGATATGAGGCTTAGTACAATCAAAATGAGTAACATGTAACAGGCTGCGGAATAAGGCTTCAGTATCTGCTACGCTTTGCAGTGTCTAGAAAATTCAGGTCTCAAGTCCCTTATCTTTGCCTGCCACCTTGTGGCTAGACTGCATACATCGGCTAACTACCTATCAACAATGCTTGAATTTTAGAATATCGGCCTTAATGGAAATAACCAAATAAAATCATTCTGAAAAAAAAATAAGACTGCTCTAATTGACATTGAGAAATACCGCGAAGTGGGCAAATACTGGCTTAACCAACTAATACTGCCTTCCAGTGCTCAAAGTGAGCACATTCTTATCTGTACTGAACAATACTCGCGAATTTAAATAAATAAGCGACAAAACCAGATTCTAACTGCAGGAGTCTACACCAGCCTATTGGTATCTTTCACTTTTTTGTTAATTAACGGGAAAACACTTTTTGACAAAGGACACAAGTGCGAATTTATTGATCCATTAGCCAATTTTACTAACTTTCTATTTAAACTACAGGGTTATTTAAGGTATTTTTGAGACACATTTAAAATGTGGGGCACGTATAACTCATTTCTATTACAAAGAAACCTCAATTTATTTTCTACTTCACTTTCTTGTCGAGTTTGTCGTTTTCGCTCTTATCAAAATTCCTACACGACCGAGAACACCCGAAGGCGACGAATGACGTAGGACGTAGCTGCCGTGTTGGTTTGGACGGAGCTAGTAAGAAGCTAGAAAGGAAGGAATCAGGAAATCTCTAGCATCGTAGATAAACACCCTGAAGAGGTGTGAACCCAGCGAGCACACAGCTGTCACCAAGAGAACAGTAAAAAGACCCGACTGAGTCCTTCCTACAGCGAGGGTCAACATGTCTGAGACATACGGTATGTTTATGTGGGGTGACAGGCAAGGCATTTCTTGCTTGCTAGCTGTTAACGTTACATACACACTGCTCTGTGGTATGATGAGACTGACTGGCTCGCTGTTAGTTAGCGTTAGCTAGCTAGCTACATGGTTAGCTTAGGTTAGCTGCAGGCTGCCACCTCCTCACGTCTGGTTGTTTTGATAATGTGATAACCAACATTTAATGCTGCTGACATTTCATTTGAATAAACAGGTGTATTGCAAGTGCTAACGTTACGTGTGTATTACCTGACACCTCTGACTTACGTTGGTGGAGTGCTTTGCTTCCTTAAACGGCAACCAGCAAAGACATGGTGATACATTTCTAGATAAAAGTTGGGCAAACTTTGACACAGAGCTTCAGTCATTTCGATGCAAGTATGTGTTTGCAGACGCTGTGGTAACCTGTGCATATTGAAATTGAAGCAGATTAGCCAACCTTGCGAGCTGCAAGACTGTTGCATTCAGTCTTAAATGCTGTGTATTTTGTAAGAGGTAGCTCCTAGCTACTAGGCCTGTATATGAGGAAGTTGGATAGCTGTGGCTAAATATACCTCGGTTACCTGTAGAGCAGCAGCTGTTACGCGTCCCAGTGCTTACACCACATCTTTTCACATCCTGAATCCATGTAACCTCACTTCTGTCTGCACTTCAGCCAATCTACATTACAAGTTCATGCTGACAGAAGACATGGTTGCACCTGTCTGTGATCATTGACATTATGACAGAGCACCAGTAACGTTACTACTGACAGAAAGTTATTACTAATAATTCATCATGACTCTGCCTGATGCTATCAGTGGCACAAAGGCCCGACACTGTAGACCCAGTTATTTTGAAATGGCACACCATCATCCTCACTCTCACTCTCACTCTCTCTCACACACACACACACACACACACACACACACACACACACACACACACACACACACACACACTCACACACTCCATATTTTTCTACTGGTACCCTGTCTCCTTCATTCCTTGTATAAAACTACATCCCAGTGGGCTGTATTCAGGTGAAAGTGCCAGCGGTAATGGTAGCTGTAATAGCCTTTTATTGATTTCTGTCTGTCTCCTGTGCTGTCTCCCCTCGTGGAGGGCCAGTAGTGGAACTGGCAAAAAGCAATATGAATACACAAAATACATAGCGAGGTTTATTGGGCCCACAGTGAATTCATTTCATATTAGATCCATATGGCACTCTTTCAGTAGGTTATCTTGTATAGTTACAGAATGTGGTTTATTTTAGAATATGGAAAAATAAAAAAATATGGTCTGGCCGTTTTTAAATATCAATGCAATTTCTTTTTCAAAGCATTTTTGAGTCCTGACGCTTATATCATACTAAACACTTTGTTTGGTGTCACCGGACAATTTGTTAATCGTTTATGGACAACTGAGCTAACCTATTTATTTATAATCCATATTGCTTTATGTAGACAATATGTGAGGAGATACTGGCGCTGCAACAAATTCATTCAATCATTCATTTTCATTATTGATTATTAGGGTCGGGTACAAAAACCTGGTTCCACTATGGAACCGGTTCCTACGAAACCGCTAGGAATCGGACCGGATTAGAATGCAAATTTTGGTTCCTCATTTCGATTCCACTTAATGTGTTGACCGAAATATTTTCCTTCTGTTGCTCCATCACGCTTTCTCAGTAGTCTACCGTTACACAAGCTAACCGTAATTGTAGACTACTTTTAAAATAACATCTTTCCCTCTGGGCTCTGGTTGGCACACCAACTCAACATTCATTTTGTTGTTACTTGTTAAAAGTCTAACTGTTATTTATTGGTAAATTATTGTAGTTGTGTGTTAGGTGACTTAGGTTTACTTATTATATATTTGAAGTACTTTAAAATGTTAATATATTGTGAAATTTAAAATTATTTTCAATTAAAAAAAATAAAAAACAACAACTAAAAGAGCCTTTTCCTTGATGTCATTTTTCAAGTACCGGTTTGGCATCGGAGTCGTAAAAATCCAAATGATACCCAAACCTATTGATTAATCTAACAGTAATTTTTGTTTTGAAGATTATTTTTTGGCACGCAGCAAAAGGCCGCAGGTCGTAGTTGAAACCGGGCCCGCTGCGTCGAGCAATAAACATCTATAAATGGACGCACGCTCTACCAACTGAGCAATCCGGGCGCCTAGTAGTCCTTTTAATTAATGGCTTAGTTTATACAATTTCAGAAAATAGTGACACATGTCCATCTTGTATTTGATGTTGGCCTTTGTTGCAAATTACTTTTTGTATCATATTTTGTTACTTGTGGAATTAAATCTAATCTCTCCAGTTTCCATATTTTCCTACTGTCTTGTGCAATGAGGCAAACCTCTCATGTAACTTTGAGTGCAAATTCCCTGTGCACGTCATTCGATCAGAAGACACATCAGACAGAAACCTAGGTAGATCTGGGCCTGAGTGTTTTAAGTGTTACCACAGTGTCAGTGAATGGGGATAACAGTGTTGGTCGGTTCCCTCTGGGTTATTTAATATTGATGTGTAAAGAATACAATAGCCTAAAAGGCTGATGTTGAGAGGGCAGTGCTGCATTCCTCTCTCCCCATTGCTTTGACGTATTGACAGCTTGATTGTTGTATGCAGATCTCGCATGGGGATTATGTGATGTCTGGGAAGATGCTGGAAAGCTGAGGCAAGCTTTTAAAACTGAGCTGTTAGCTTTTGATTCTGTCAGCTCTGCTGTCATGGCCGTTGACAATGTGTGGTTGTAACGCTGACTGCTGTTGCCGAGGAAAACTGTAAGTGCGTGTAGGCTCCTTTGCTTTTATTTAGCAGTTCTGTTACCGTGAATTTGACCTTTAGCTTGTGTTGCTTGAGGAAACACCCACTTCAACAAACAAAGGTCCACCATAAACTGATCTGGTGGTGGTGGGTGTTGGCCGATGAGGGTGGCTCTAAAGAGCTCTAGCATTAAACGTTTAAATGCCACGCAGGAACTAAAGATCAGTCGCATCTGCTCCTCTGTTTTTATTAAACTACTATTTCTGTTGACCTTGGGTGGAGCTGAATACTGTCAGGATGTTCACCTTGCTTGTGATCTCAACACTAGTCTCTAATCATTTGCAGCCCGGGACTTCTGCCTGCACAGTGTCTTTAAATTCCAACTGAAGCAAACTCTCGGGAGGAAAGGTGTAGTTTGCAATCATTATTTTTACTCTCGCAGTCCCGGATTTCCTGTCGTACTTTTACTTTCTTTCTCTGCATTACTCACAAACTCAGTTATGATTCTGACACATATACACTTTTTAATTTCTTCAATCACCTCATTGTTGGAACTGAAGAGAAATCCCTGTATTGTCAAGAGAAGCTGGCAGACAGTTAGACTTACATTAGGTGTTTAGGTTTAATTACTAACCTTAACTAGCATTTTAGTTAGCAGTTACCAGAAAACTTAAAACTTTCAGACACGTTGCCCACGTCACATCTACGTCGTCAAGCTCAGTTAGAGGCAGCGCTGTAAAGCCTAGCCATCACTGGAAAAGTGCTTCTATTTTCCTTCACTGGTCCAGAACAACGGGATCTGTTGGTCCACTTCTTTAACTGTCTATGCATTTCCCCTGACCCATTTCCTGGTTCTCCATCTCCAGAAACAACATGAAATCAAGGAGAGGGTTAACTTTTACAGATGTCTCACCATGGTCAGAAAACACAGGGGAGACACTTTGTTCCGCTCTCTAACTCTAGAGTCGGTACACACACACACACACTCACACACACACACACACACACACACGCCGGCTCTACACGCACCTGGCACAAGTATAAACACTTATGTAGGCTACTACTCTGCGTGGAGCCTCCTCAGAACCATAAACCTTAAGTGCCCACTCTCCACAACAACAACATCTGTTCAGCCAGCTGGCTGTGGTCATTCAATCCCTGCGCAAGTCGGTTAACCTTAGCCATGTTCACTAACTCTAAAGCTTTGGATTTGCTCTAATAAGGTCCTATTAAGTGCTTTTTCAAGGTTTTGGTCATTTTTCACCTCAGACAAGCAAGCATATTCAGTCAAAATCATAAGTAGCAGGTAGGCCTGATCGGTTAATCGTTATCTCGATTCACCCTGTTCATGATTTAATTTTTAAATGACTTTGATTTAAAAAAATATATATATATATACTTTTTTTTTAAATGACTAATTCTCATTTAATTTTACGAGCCGACTGCATCACAAACGCTAACCCTATCTTCTGTGAGTTTTAAACATAGACCGTATAAAATAGGATTTAAAGCGCTGCAATGCTCTCCCTTCTCTTCATTGAAGCCTCCGTGTTTACAGGCTTGTGGTGATGCGCAGTGTGCTATAGGTGCCTAAGAAAACATCTGTTTGGTTCTGCCAATTTGTTTTGTTTTGTCATGGTTCATGTGTGCAGAAAAAAGTTGTGACAGAGAATCGCAATATCAATTCTAAGCTAAAAAATTGTGATTCATATTTTTCCCAGAATATTGCAGGCCTAGTAGCAAGTTATACTGATTACATGCAAGGGTTTGTGATTGGTAGGCTAATTTGAGGCTGTTGGATGCTGTCCAAGTAGAAGCTCAATGGGATTAAGAGGAAATCCAAGGATTGTCTCAGAGGATCGAAAAGAGCAGCCGGTTCAGATTCTCCCTTGACGTCGGCGTTGCATTGATCTCTGCCTCCTCTCCTCTGCTTGCAGACTTCCTGTTTAAGTTCCTGGTGATTGGCAGTGCTGGGACAGGGAAATCCTGCCTCCTTCACCAATTCATTGAGAACAAGTGTAAGTGTTTCACACAGAAATTGACATGGTCACGATTCGTTTTGTTGATTTATTGAGTAGTCTTATGACACACACATACATACACACACACACAC
>NC_045735.1:27173372-27174113 GCF_008692095.1 Etheostoma spectabile | reverse complement strand
ACACACACACACACCAAATAAACCCTCTCCCTCTGTTGTGTGGTTACACTGCTAATTTGTTCTGAATTATGTGTCTGTCCACATTTGAAACATCTACAGTGGGTTATTATTGAGCCAGCCAGATATAACACAAGACATGACCACCGTTCTCTGGCTTAGGGGCCTACAAAGAAAGTACATAACTACATTTTTTTATGAACAAATCAAGTTAGTTAGTTAGAATTTTTGGATGTGGCGGTAGGAATCTATAAAGGGTTTAAAAAAGAGGGTTTGTACTCTGAAAAGAATTACATTTCTTCTCAGCTGTAGTATTTTATGGTTAAATTACAATAACATTAAAGTAAGACTTACTGTATACTGTAATCAATAAAAGATCCTAATTAACAATGGCTTCAAAAATTGAGTTAAATCTACAGTTCTCTGACAGTGTCAATACAACTGAACATAATAAGCTTCACAAAGTCGGGGCTTGTTGCAGGGCTGTTGGATAGCCTTCCATTGTACAAGTGTCCATACTCAACCTGTAATTCAGTGTGTCCGTTATATCAAAACATTTTAACTATCCCTTGAACTTTAGCGCTGAACATGTTGATAAGTAAGCTAGTAAGTAGGGAACCAAGGCAGTACGTGCTAAGCATGTCTCATAATTATTCAAACTTGTTCTACTCACACACATGCTTGTATTCATTTGATTAAACCCTGATAAGTCCCTGTGCTGTCACTGGAGATAGAAGGTGGGGG
>NC_045735.1:27162409-27173362 GCF_008692095.1 Etheostoma spectabile | reverse complement strand
GGGGGGGGGGGTTAACAGTGTCCCTGTGTTTCTAATGTGGTTGTGAGGCGTTGGAAGATAACAACAGATTAAGTCTTTTCAACACACCATCATATTATAGATTAGAGGTAAGATTTTGGGAGTGGAGTTTAAAGTGTTGTCTCTACATTGGCTTCTCTTTAAGCAGCACATGCCAGGAAAAAACCAACAGAAACCATGGTGGCACAACCATGCAGAAGTTAGTTGTTCTGCTGTGCTATTACCTCAATGTTTTCGCCCTTTTTCACTCTACCTCGTCCCTTTTCATTCCTGTTGCAGTTAAACAGGACTCCAACCACACCATCGGCGTGGAGTTTGGTTCCAGAGTGGTCAATGTTGGTGGAAAGACGGTCAAACTGCAGATCTGGGACACTGCTGGGCAGGAGCGATTCCGGTAACGGTCTACAATATTTCCTGCTCCGGGTTTGTCAAACATTTTTAGAAATACAAGGTTAACATGAATTACTGAGCAGGCATGCTGTCTCTGGGCAACATCCAGTTTCAAACGGTTACCCACAATCGCATGTGGAGATGTCCCAGTCTCTGAGCGGCTCCATTGGACTAATAAAAAAGTGTTTGACTAAAATATAGTTATAGTATAGTAGTTAAAAGCAAGAGGCAGTTCCTTATTAACCTTCCCCAGCCAACTTTCACCAGCTGATATTGATACTGTGAATACATTCTTCTTTTTTTCTGCCGTCCCTCCACAGTTCTGTTACACGCAGCTACTACAGAGGAGCAGCTGGCGCGCTTCTCGTCTATGATATTACCAGGTAAAACAATCCCTGCACTTACCGTCCTTCTACCTTTCCACAATTTACTTATACTGCAAATTTGTCTAACAGAATGAACATTTACAAATAATTAATAATAACTTTATTTGTATGAGCACCTTTTTATTGTTGTTTTCAGTCTGGGAGGTGTAAAAGCAAAAAAAACACTATAGTGTGTTTGTACTACCTCCAGAAATTGTGCAATTAGACAATTAGATGACTATGTACTACACAGTGAAATATGAAGACCAGAACCCACTCACACAGGCTTGTATTTCATAAGCTTTGTGTAGCGATAGAGGGGTTGTGAAATCAAGATGGAGTGAGGACAGTAATGCAGAGAGACAGGAATGTAATAGTTTGTGGGCTTTTGTGGAGGGAGAGATGGAGCGCAGAGTAACAGGAGGTGTAATATACAGAGAAACTGCAGGGGGGTTGCGGGAGGAGAAGCAGATGAAAAACAAGGGTGTGAGTGGGAGATGGAGACATTTATCACTTCTCCCAGGTGAAAAGGTTAGCAGGATGATGGACACAAAAAAAGAGAGAATGTTAATCAGATTGCAGCTGCGTGTGGATGAGGAGTGACGTCAGTCTTTGGCTGTTTTGTGAAAGCAGCTGTTAAACATCATTCTGCTGACCCACACCCTTCTGCTCACCTCACTGGCCTAATGTTACCATGGACACCAGGGTCCTGTCTCCATGGTGAGCAGTGGCATCAACCCACAGAAGTTTCCATGAAAGTCCTTTGACTATCTTCACCGCCCAACAGACCGACTATGTAATCATTAATCTAGTGAGCTGAGCAGGGAAACAGACTCAGACTCAGACTAGTTTCAGACGCCATAGGGTTGATACTTATTTAACTAACTAGTCACTTGGTAACTTTCCCTGAATGGTATGAGGGCAGGAGGTAAGCACAAATCCACGCAGACATTTAACATTTTGATTGGTTTGGCAAGTTAGACACATTTTATTTAATAAAAAGGTGTTGGCGCCCTCTAACAACGATCCTTCACTTCATGTTTTGCATACAGTCACCCTTTGAAGATATGGTCCTTGTGATATATCTGACACACTGCAGCTTACAATCTGGGTAGCTGGTAGAAAGTATTTTGGCCTTGAATGGAAATAACCTGCAGCTAGTAAGTTTTCATATATAAAGGCTGCTATTTGTGCAGGGAAAGTTATACATGCATATTTTAAGATAGAAGTACATAACATTTTTTTTAAATGAAATTCAATTGTGAATGCATTATTTGCAACACAAAGTAAAGTACATTAAAGGACCAAATGTACAAAATGTATGTTTCTTTTTTTTATACTGAAGGAATTGCACAATACAGGTTACATATGTCAAACAATACATTTCCTTTCAGTTTTTCTTTTTTAATAAACAGGAACAAAATTACCCTCACCCACCCTTCCCATACCACTCTTGGCGTTCACACCACCACCAATAATAAATAAATAAATACAAAAAAAAATTGTTTAAATTAAATGATATTAATGTACATTCTCACCAGCTATGCATCAAAATTACATTAAACATACTTACAAAACAAGTACAAGTAAAATAACAATAAAAAAAGTCATACTTCAGGCAGTACTTCAAAATACTACTATAGTCAAAATATGTCACAAAGGGTTGCCATTTTAAAGTAAGTAAAGTAAGTACATTTCTGGACGGAACCTTTCAATGTGAGTTTGACTTTTTCTAGTTTAAGAAAAAAATAAAACATCACTTAACCATGCGGCCACCGCTGGTGGGGTAGCGGACGTCCAAACCAATAACATCCTACGACGGGCAAGAAGTGATGTAAAGGCAACAATGTCCAATTGGACCCGAGTTAAATTTAAGCTCTCATTTGAAATCCCAAATATTGCAATCAACGGGCAATGGGTATGTTTCTTGGACCCTTGAGGTGATGCAGACACTGCAAATCATTTGAGCTTAACATGTTAATCTTTCACACCTTAGAATAAACCATTGTGTCACATTATGTGACCGTGTGTCCTGTCCTGTCCTGTCTTCCAGTCGGGAGACATACAATGCCCTAACCAACTGGCTGACAGATGCACGGACTCTGGCGAGTCCCAACATTGTTATTATCCTGTGTGGCAACAAGAAAGACCTTGAAACAGACCGAGAGGTGACCTTCCTGGAAGCGTCGCGCTTTGCTCAGGAGAATGGTAACTGATTAGCTCACTTTTCAAGTCTCTATCTCCTGTTATTTGTATTGCCTTTTTGTCTGTATTCATTGTTACGCTTACTTTTCCAACATTTTTGCCACCCCCATCCTAATTTTAGTTTCCCTCTCTCTTTTTCACACGTTCCTTTTTTCCTCCACCTTGAATGTGTGCTTCTTTTTGTGATTGGATCCCTATGTAGAGCTGATATTCCTGGAGACCAGTGCTCTGACAGGGGAGAATGTCGAGGAGGGTTTCCTGAAGTGCGCTCGCATCATCCTCAACAAGATAGATTCAGGTATACGGCTCCATTTATCACGTGTTATGACCTCTGTGCTTGAGTGCATGAAGCCCTGTGGATCTGCCTCTAGGCTTACTATGTATACCGGTGTGTCTGCATCGCTGACATTTCTCATTATTGTTCATTACAAAGGCGAGTTGGACCCGGAGAGGATGGGTTCAGGTATCCAGTATGGAGACGCTTCGTTGAGGCAGCTGCGGCAGCCGAGAGGCACCACCACACAGAATAAGCAGCAGTGTAATTGCTAGGGATCGGGGCCCCGCCCTCTCCTCAGCCCACAGGCCCACACAGACAGGACGCCCTCTACAGGTCAGTGGCATGTCATCAACTCAGGCTGGTGGTACTTTAAATAAGAAACTTTACTCCTCTCTCTCTCTCTCTCTCTCTCTCTCTCTCTCTCTCTCTCTCTCTCTCTCTCTCTCTCTCTCTCTCTCTATTCTCTCTCTCTATCTCTCTCTCTCTCTCTCTCTCTCTCTCTCTCTCTCTCTCTCTCTCTCAACACACACACACGAAAAACATGTCCGTGATCACTTTCCCTGTCTCCGTTCTCTCTTCCGGCTCCAGGTGTTTTTTGGTGTGTGGGACTCTTCTCTCTGCAGTCTCACACACCTTGGATCACCAGGATAAGTGGTCATGGAGATCGCTGCAACCCCTGACCCCTGACCTCTGGTAAGACTCTGTACTTCTAACCTGAGGGGGGTGCTTTGCCCCTGTGTCTGGGCAGGGACACCCCTCAGAGATAACACGCTGGGATCATAAAGAAGAGGAGTCTTCACCTTTTTCTCAGCGACTTACCAGACAGGGACGAGTCGAGGGTTGTGTCCATGGGCTGCCCTATTGTTTAATCTCAGAGCTTTTCATTTTGATTTTAATAACACCTGTATGCTTTCTATGTTTGCACATCATTGTTTGTAAATTATTGTTATTGGTAAACTATTTTGTGCGTAATGATTGTTCAACTTATCAGGATATAAATTTATTCATAAAGGCAAGCTTTTTATTATCATTCATTATTTGACTTAACTGTACTTTAAATTCAGCCTGTCATTCATAGTGAGTAATTGATAAACAGTCCAAATGGTAAAATATCCTCTTTGAGGCTAAATGAAGTCAACATGAACAGAGTTCTATATATATATAATAATATATATATATATATATATATATATATATATATATATACATACACACACACATATAAAACCAAATACAGACAATTCTTCCATATCCAAATACAAGCAGCTGATGAGATTTTTTCCACGCTGAGATGTGTGTTACGTTGAGTCATTTTAATTTTTGGCTTCACACTCCAATGCACTATTATGACATTATGAGTGTTGGCCTTAGTAATATACTTGATATTGTGGAGCTACAGTAAATTATTCCTCGTCACCATGTCTCTAAACAGTCAAAGGGATGAGCCTAGATGAGCCTGTGGGTCAGGTTTAAAGCACACAAAAAAGAGATTTTGCTCTTTATTTTTCAAAGTTCCCAAAGTCTGCATCATCGGACTCAGCCTGTGTTAAAGTCGCCGTGTCTCTGGTCGTATCGCAGTGTAAAGTTAAGACAGGGTCATCAATCTTTGCAAAACTAACAATGCCTTTGACTCGTCCTGCTGGGCTTTTTCTCCCTTTTTGTTTTTGACCTCCTTTTAATTCTCACTGCACATTCTGTGTAAGGCACGTCACAGGAAGCCACAGTAGGTTTGCTCAGTGCCACGTTTGGGGAAACTTTCATGCTGCCCACTCCGTTATCTCATAGAGGCTTGACACTGTTTAATCAAGCAAGGTTGTAAGTGCGCCTTGATAAAAGTCAGGATGCTGTTTTTAACCTTTTTTTTTTTTTTGAGGTAGTTTTCACATCGCCTTATCAAGCAGCTCTACAGCTACAAGATGTCTTTTGAGTTAGCCGACCCAGATGTTTTCTCCTTAGGACTGACCCTGTGTAGCCCCCACAGAGAATCAGGGAATTTCCACTAGAGCGTGGTTTCCTCTTGTGGTGCGGCGGCAGGAGAACGAAGTTGCGAGTTAATAAGTAAAAAAACATCCCGCCCCACTGTTGAGTCAAAGGCACTGCTTCTGTCTGGACCACTGAGAGCAAAACAAACTTATTCCCCACATCTTCTCCTCCAGTGTCGGCACATGTCCTCCCATACGGACCATGTGCGTTTTAGACGAGCCAGCACACTGAACGGAAAAAGATGGTGTGCAAACATGCGATAGTAAAGATATCAAGGGACAGATGGTCAAAGGTTTTATTAGTTTTCATAAAATATTGGCATTGTGTGATAGTTTGTCTACTTCTGCAAGTGCACTTTTACTTTTGAATTTTTATGTTTTGTTCTGTTTATATATGCTGCAACTATAGAATTGTACATTTTATTTTACTTGAACAGTATACTGTAATAAAGATTTCAATTGTAGATGTTATCATTTCTTACTGAATAACAACTGAGATTCTTAATTTGATTTCCTTGTTTCCGCTGACGCGACATAAGGCTGCTGCAGCAGTGACGACTGCTGCTGTCGGGGGGGTTGTTTGTTCATTGCTGACGTGGAGGTAGTGATGAAATATGTAACACTTCCTGAGCTGTAGGAGAATGTCGGCAGCAATCCTGATCACTTATGTTAACAAGTTGTCATTTACATTCAGTTATCAGGTCTTTTTTTAAATGGTTGAATGCCGTTGAACCAGATTCAGCTTGCATTCGTCTGTTTATTGTACAGTTCATAAGAAGCAGTCATCAAAATAGAGAGCCATAAAAGCATCATTTTTTTTCTAGATTCAATCATGTGTTCAACACAATTCAACTCAGTTGTTGCTTGGTAATTAATGTCATATAGTCAACCCAACATACTACTGTACATCTCAAGTAACCTATACTGTAAATAAGATTTTGTCTATTTAGGGTGAGTGTTGCTCATTGATTGTAATGAATATGCAATTCCCAGTAAACTGCTTGTTTTTTCAGTTAATCCTCTTCACATGTCTCCTGGATGTTAATGTTATATTACATTATCTGTGTGTTGTCTCAAAGTGACTATAGGTTCCTGCTAAAGAGCTCAGTTTGTTGCCCGAGGGAGTGAAAGCACATCTAATCCTCAATATAGGTAAATCTTACTTTTATTTTTTTCAACTCTCCTATGGGCAATAACTTATTACACATCAGGCGTATAGGCAGCTGTTCTAACAGAGCCTGACATTTTAACAATGGACTCCATGTACGTGATTCATTTTCCTCATGTCATTCTTCAGTGGAGTCATTTCTATCAGAGGCAGTCAGGGTGAGGTTAGGATATCTAAGGACTCATAAGATGAAGAGTAAATGCCCTCTGTGTCCAATTGTCTGGATTTATGTTCTTGGGTCGATGGAGCAACGGCTAGAGTGGTTTAATAGAGCTGGAGTGGATATATTGACTGATTTATTGATTCTAGATAGGCCGTCAGGATGACCTCATAATCGAATTGCATCATTTGCTGTGGTTCACTGATGGTTTACCACTAGATGGTGCTAAAATATTGGATAGAGAAATCTCAATTTCCTGTGTTAAAGACTACTGGAAGCTGGGAGAGTATTTATTACCATCATTTTTAAGAAATTCACGTATTTTAAGCCATAGGTCTTGATGGGAGAACGTCATTCTAATTTTAATAAATTACCCTTTTCATAGAGGTTAAACCATTAGAAGCAGAAACGGTTGATATTCATGTATCACTTTATTTTATTTACATTTAATGGGACGTATTAATGTGGGTTGTTAAATTGGGAGACAGTACTACATACAAACACATCTTCCATCAACAAACACACAGGTGGACAAAAAGGGAAGCAGTACATATTTCACAATTGCCAATCATTTAAAAAACAAAGCTCAACAGTGACATTTGACACCACCTTTGTGACTAGATATGGATAAAATTAGAGTATAACAAGTCATTTCATAATCATTAAAGTTCAGCAAATGGAAATTAATAAGTGGATTTTTTTTATCCTCAAAGTTCATAAGGCTTGAAGGAGGAATTTAAAAGCCAATTTATTTTACGCAATGGCATTTATGGATCTTACACAAGTAAATACTCCTCAGACCAAGAACCACTCATTCTGGAATGCATGTATTAATTTCACAATATTCAACATACGCAAGATACACTGTATGTACACGCCATACGAAGCAAACTTCACAGTACTGCTTTATGTAAAATATACTATCTACGTCCAGGTATTTTTTTTTTTTTTCCCCGTCTGAGTGCATTTGTGTATTAAGTGTTTTTAAGTGTGACCAACAAGCACCATTTGATGTAAATGATTTCTTCAAATCTAGATCATTTGAAATGCAATAAAAATGATCATCCAGAGGTGTAGCAATCTGAGCTAACATAACCGGACACTTGTTTACCATCATCAGCCATGAGGATGTCTGACACAGCACAGGTTGCCATAACACGCCGTCAAATTGGCACTCGTCCCAAGTACACTCCATTCAATTATGAACTTTCCGTGCTGGGTCAATTGCTCTAAAGGGCTTTCTAGTTGTAGTTTGCTTGCACTGTGACCCAGATCCAAAATGAGCAGAGGGCCATCACTGGCAAGGTCTTTTTTTACAGGGATTTATAGAAATGGCTGCTAAGTCGTTGAAGGCGGTTACTCTTCATTCATGGTGCTTGTTAGTTACAGTAGTGCCATTACGTTGAGGTTAATGAAGGGAGGAAAGGAGGAGGGCGGCGTCTCACTGGTGGATCCACATCAGTGTTTCCACACCTCACAGAGAGATAATGCCAAGACTAACTGGGTACTTCAGGAAATAACTCATTTCTGCAGCCTCTGGCTTAGAAAAAACTAAACCGAATATGAAGTTGATTGTAACTAAGGCGGTATATGTTATGTTAACACGATGAAATGTTGAAATGTACAGCCTTTTAATACTGGGAGACTTCATTAGAAGTAGCAAACAGAATATTGCAACATATAGACTGTTGTGACAAACAGGTTAACTGAACGTCAATTTTATATATCCATATGTAAACAATATTGTGTATTTTTTCCATGTCTAAAAACACCCCCTCCAGAAGTTCTGTGAGAAGTGAAGTCTGCTCCGTAGAGGCAGGAAGATGAATTCCAGAAGTGATGGGAACAGGAAGTAGGTCTGTAGGTACCAGGGCAGCAGATTAGTGGGGTGGTAGGAAGGATGGCCGTCTGCTTTCTACTCCAGCGACTGGAGCATGAGGAGCTGCTTAAGGACCTTGGTCTGACTGGTCTCCCTGATCTCTCCCGCCAGGAACATCTCGTCCACCACCGTGTACACCTTAAAAAAGGGGAGACAAAGTGCATTAGAGGGCGGAAAGGATTCCGGATAATAGGACTAAAAATACCACAAAGCACATATAGTTGGACTGGAAACCAAAGAGACATTAGCTTCTTTCTTACACGGTTCTTTATGCTGACAAGTCATCTAAGCCTTGGTCATTACTCGACTCCACAGCCCTGCCATCGCCGTGTAAAAATAACCGCTGACTGACTAAATCCCACATACCTGACAGACGTGAGTGGCTGAGCTTGTAAAATCATTTTGTCCTAAGAGCAGCAGTCCAGAGCGGATGAAATTGGACTTCCATCCCTTACACTGTCTTATTTGTCATTTTCTGAGTGTTACGCGTTAAGCACGTGGGAGGATGTTAAGACACAAAAAGCAATTAGTAAGAACACAAGCAGCAGTTGTGGAGTTCAGAGGTGCTTGAGATTCACTTCGGTCTGTCAAAAGTATCCATCCCTCATTAAGCGGATTTAAATTAATACGGAATAACTGCTAAGGGTGTAAATATTATATAAATGTCTTGTAAAAATGTCTTATAAAAGCATCTGCCTGAGATTACAATTATTTCGAAATATCACAAATCAAGAAAACCTTGCAATGTCCTTACCTTGTAGAAGTTGAAGACGAGGTCCAATTCACACACGTTGTGGAAATACTCATTCAGCACCTTAAAGTAAAGAGAGCAAGAGTAAAATAATCAAACCTTTAATTTTATCAAGTATTAGCCAGGCGAAACAAATAGTCAATTGTGAGAAGACAAAGATGGATGGTAATAGTCTTGATCTGATGCATTAGTGCAAAAATAAAAGGGGACACAGTAGTAGCATCTACTTTATGGTTTCCACTACGTCTAAAATATGCCTTATTAAAATGTGTCCAGCACTTTGTCATAGGTCTTTTGTCCTGATGTTCCTACAAATCCGCATATACAGCTTTGTGACTTAGTTCCCTAAGGAAATAAATAAAATGTCCTGTGTAAGAATATGGGCCAGGACCTTTGTTACATGCCATCCAACTTTAATTTGTTTGTTTGTTATAAATGTTTAATACAAGATAATAAATTGTTAAAAAAAGATATTCTCCTTGAATATACGTGCCTACTTGTGAAAGTAGCTTGACCAGTTTACTATCTGATTAATCTATATTTACACTTTCAGTAGTTTTATTAATGAACAGAAATACTGAAGCTTTCAAAATGAAATATACTATGACTAATCTTGGTTTATTGACATGAACAGACTTTTAGAAAACAGTTTTAATTAAGCAAAATCTAGTACTTGTAAAATACCAAAATCTGATTTAATTATTGGTAGATCTGCTGTCAAGCAACATTTGTAATAATGAGTAGCAGAAAATACTGAAATGCATTTAGTTTGCGGTTTTTGCTGCAGTAGCACTTCAAGGGCCCACTTGAGCCCTGTCAGGGGCCAGCGGTGCCAAATGAGGTCATACAGTAGCTGGCACAGACATTAAGAAACTGCAAAGTTTTTATCAGACCAAAAATGCTTGCACATTATAAAAAGTATTAGCTCCTAAATCATTGCCATAGTCATTTCAATGTTTGTCATTTGCTCTCAGACTCGGTTTGTAATTAGGGATCAATTTGTTATTTTATTGCTGACGGCTTATTTCCAGCATAACTTGACCTAGCATTATCTAACACTGCTCCGGGTCAATAAAGACACACCCGGGGCACACTGTAAAATTAATTTGATTCTATGAATTTGTACTGAAATAGAATGTCATGCTAAACTGTGACTCATTTGTCGTCTTTGCAACCATTTGATAATCAATATTCTGTTGAAGATTAAACTTGATGTGCCATTTATCCCAGCTATTTAGATAATACGCTGCAGTCCATACTACCCACAAGAATGCAGGTTTGATATTAAGGATCTGCAAGACAGAGGAGGGGGAATCTTTTAAGGAAATCATTAACAGACAATCCTGAAAACAATCAGACCATGACAAGTAAATCACCATAGTTTGCTTATTAAGTCCATACAGAATGTGTTGTGTGTGTCGGTTACCTCTACAAAGTTATGGATTCCCTCGAGGTATGCCAAGTTGTTATCAGTCACGTCCACACAAATACAGAAGTATAGACCAGCATAGCGTCGGTAAATAATCTTGAAGTTCCTGAACTGTGAGAACAACACAGACAGCACATCTTAACAATTGTGTCTCTCATATTATGACAACAGCAGCTTTGCTTGGATTTAAGCTTCCAGGCTTTAAAAGGTAGAAACACACCCAGTGTATTTCTAATAACTTTGGAACAAAAACTATCATTAAACTGATCAGCAGGCCAGGTATTTCTCTAGAATCCCACCCATTGGCGAACAGATTTTTTTACTCTTTT
>NC_045735.1:27160661-27162399 GCF_008692095.1 Etheostoma spectabile | reverse complement strand
AATTGCCACAGAAATAGTGAAAATGGACTTATTAAGGTAGCTAGTGGAAAAATGCTTATGATGTGGGACACTTGAGTCACAGAGTTCTTTGTTTTCTTTCTGAGACAGTGTGGTTTCAGTCATTATAATGCGGTGCTTGATAGGAAAAACGTTCTAGTTCAACTGAACAAAGAAACATAATGGGCCATGTCACAGAACCATCCAGAAAAACAGATCCATGCATGCAAACATATGATACTGACTATTCCCATACCTCCACAAAGTTGGTGTGCTTGGCATCCCTTACAGTTACCACAGCATGCACTTCCTCAATCAACTTCTGTTTCTCATCATCATCAAACTGCATGTACCACTTGGCCAGTCGTGTCTTCCCTGCTCGGTTTTGGATGAGTATGAAGCGGATCTATAAGATAACATTAGACAAAAATGGAGAAAGATATGGCATAAGAGCATAAATAGTGTATTGAAATACGTCACTGACTCGAGACAGATAATATATCAGACACTACTACCTGTCACTAATTTACAATTTCACGTTAGTTATTATGTGTCTAGCAGTATTTCTCTACATTTATTTACCTGTAGCTAGCTAGAAAAATACTGGAAGCTTGAGCTAACGTGTAAGTTAGCAGTAGCCAACTCAAACCACACCCATTGATTTTGACAACATTGTTGTGCAAGACCTTAGACAAAGTCAAAATGTTTGTCTGGCGATCTATTTGAGCTAGCTAAGTGGTAGCCAGTCTCTGGGATTAAACATCGAGACTTCAGATCTGTGGCTTTAGCCTGCTATGGTAAGTTAGCTAACGAGCTAGCTAGCTAGCGTTTTCTCTTGAATTATTGGAGGCTTTAATCAGCGAACTCTCAATTGCTAGCAAGCTAGCGGTAACACGCAACTATTATGAGAAAAAAAAGAACAGTGTTCAACTGTGAGATATTTACCATTGTCGTCTTCTAAAGATGGACCTGAAAAGCTCCAGAATAGCAAGTTACTAAACAATTATGCTACAATTTTACATAAATACATCAGTAGCTAATTTCTTCGACCGCTTGTCCGCTATCTTCCCCGAGCTAACAGGAAGTGCAAATTTACGTTAAGTTGGGTTGCATGGTGGGTAACGTAGTTTTTGTCGCCACATTTAGAGCCAGTGGAAGGTTACATGGCACTACAAGAACCAGCCTCCCTCCGCGGGGCCGCTTGTTGTGTCGTACTTTGCATCACATGAGAAGCAAAAGGGGAGTTGCCGATATTTTAACTGTCTGTGATGTTCTGTAGCAGATAATGTTGATGTGTAGGATGAGTCGAATTTAAACCTAACTATGATTTTAATCAGTCTAATAGTAAGAATGACAAACATTTTAAACATTGGATTGTGACACGTAACATCATTCAGACCTATCATGTACGTATTTACATTTAATATAGCAAACTACAAGATGGTCCAGTAGCCTATCATCAATCAACAAACGAGAGTATTTTTAACATACCAAATGTTTTGTGTGTGTGTGTGTGTGTGTGTGTGTGTGACCTCCATATTACTTTAATACACAATGCAGAATAAAAAAAGTTGAACTCCCGGTGTATATTTCCACCCTGTTGAAGTCCTACCATTTGTGGTTGTTTTCTGCAGAGTCAGTTTGTTTACTGGTCTGTTTGGGCAGCCATTCATTGCAGAACATTGCCCAGACAGCTTGGACAGCTTGCCTCTCTAGCGTTCTGGGCGTTTAGGGAGTCAGA
>NC_045735.1:27146261-27160651 GCF_008692095.1 Etheostoma spectabile | reverse complement strand
AGGACTGTGATTGTCAGGGATTGCACAATTGTGAGTGAAGGAATGTGCTTGCCCTTGGGACCCAGGAATATTTCAGCTGCAAATACAGAGAAGGTCATTAAGAAAATGTATAAACGTATAAAATGAAAGGCAAAACCATCCACTGAGTAAATGATAAATGTAGAGTGCTTTCGTTGTGTAATGTTTGCAGCTGTGTTTGGATTCTGAGGTGTCCGGGGTAATGAAAGCACAACACATGTGATCATCTTTATATAAGAATGAAATAGCACAAATAACCGTATGTGTCATAATTGAATAGCAAACGTTTTATGATAGGGTCTGGCCCAAGTTGAAAAAACAGTAGTAGAAGAGAGAGGGATGTAAAACATCGGTGGATTATTCAACAGAAACTTTGACCCCTGCTAATCTTGCTCTGTGTGATTGGGGTTATGCAAATATTGCTGAGAACACAGTGACTAACGGGATTGGTCAGAAGCTTGTGGACTTATTCAAACGTAGGGCAGTAGGCCTTGAACCCTGCCTGACTGTGTATTGGGTCACATTTCAAACTGTCGTGGCAAACATATTGCACTTAAGTTTAGATATGATAATTTTACAACTCACGTAGGGATAATATAAATTCTATTTTATGCTTTTACCTTGAGTGACCTATGTCAGTATTGTTCCCAGTACTGTCTCAATGTTACCCGGTGGCCAAATGGTTGGCCTCACAGCAGGCAGCGGGTCCCGGGTTCGAACCCTGGTCGTCCCGGGCCTTTCTGTGTGAGTTTGCATGTTCTCCCCATGTGTGTGTGGGTTTTTCTCTGGGTACTCTGGGTTTCCCCACTACTAAATATATGTTCCCCTCCCTCTCTACCAAGCTGATGTGGGTGCTGTACACATTGGTGGTGTTAATAATATATAACAATACATTTTATTTAAAGGCGCCGTTCTTGGCACTCAAGGGAATTCATATATTAAAAGCAGCAAAAACAAATGCTATACAGTAAAAACAATACTATACAACAGCAAAAGAGAGTAGTCCCCTCCCCTGTCTATGACAAAGCGCTATATAAATGAAATGTATTATTATTATTAAATATACAAGTGTCAAATTGAGTTTCAAAATCAATAAATGGGGTTTTACAGCCCTAAGTGTATGTCTGTTACATATCAGACATAGTTTAGATTACAGATGAATGGCATGTTCAAGAAAGGGCTATCAGAGATGAGGAGAATTCCAAACGCAAGACACTAACCATCTGCTTGAGCTGTCACTTCTTGTACAACATCGCAGATATTTCTCCAAGTATGTGGAAGTAGAGGCTTCGACTACCTGAGGAAAAAAAAAATCCGCCTTAGTAGTTGAACACTTTTTGTGGCTTGAATCATCAAAGGGCATTTCACAGCAAGTATTTTACCAAATGGATGACTCTGGCCACACCACATAGGACTATAACCTTTGAGATGATGGATTTTTTCAGGAAAGGTAGTACACATTTTACCTCTGTGTTACTCGATACGGTTTTCAGTTGGCGTTCTCAGGTGAACGCTCCCCAAATCTATTATGTAGCCATGGACAATTAAGATCTCTAAAACAATGAGAAATGTAGGAGTTTGTACAGGGAATCAGGGATCAGTTGTGTAAGGAAGTGATGTGTGTCTCATGGGGCCAAGAGGGGAAATGGACCAAAATGAAGTTAATTAATTACAACCATGATGACATGAAGACATTCTTTTTTTTCTGTAGCCCGGAAACGGCGTCGCAATAGAACATACTGGATGTAGGCACCAGATAAAACCTTCAAATCTAAACATAAAAGTAATCTTTGACCGAAGAAGGAGATGCAAAGTATCAAGAGTAAAACAACAGAATATGGCATATGTTATACACACTTGGATAATTTAACCTATGCTCAGCATATTTTAAGATCCATGAGATGAAAAGACTTACTTTAAGACTGAGAAATTATATATTACAAGATGGACAAAGTGGATAATATGTGGTGTGGGTGTGTGTGTGTGTGTGTGTGTGTGTGTGTGTGTGTGTGTGTGTGTGTGTGTGTGTGTGTGTGTGTGTGAAATGAAAATGGCAGTTGGTTTGTCTCCTTTCCCTCCTCCTTTCTTCTTCTCCCTCCTTTTTGTTGTTGTTGTATGCTTCACCATAAGCAAATTATTCAGTTCTACATGAAGGAAAAATATTGTGATGTGGATGTGATGGCTGGCAACAATGTATTTTATATTATTTGTTTCTACATATTAAAAAAAGAAAACAAAAATAACAATGCATTATATTGTACAAGTTGTACATGTGCTTTGAATGTACATGTTGATCAAAGTGAGAAGCTGTCAAAAGTACTACAAAACAAAGAGAAGACAACAACAAAAAATAAGTAGGCTAGGGCCTTCTGAAATGTAATAAAAGTATAAACAGAAAGTGACAACATGAAAATAGTCGCGTAAAAGTAGGCTACCGTGCAGTCGTATTGGAGTGGACTTCTCACATTTTAGATACTTATTAAAAAGATTTTTGGGAATATAGTATGCTTTACTATATTATATTATTATCAGAGATATTTCTTTCATTTTAAGTTAATTAATTTGTCCACTGATAATTATACATCTGTTTGGTTGAATACGTGTTTACGTGAACTAACGCTACCAAAAAGTAAAGAAGAAGAGGAAAAAAACGAATATGGGATCCAGAAAGAAGTTTTCTTCCCACGTGTTTGGCTAATGTAACAATTATTACCTATAATAAAAAAAAAATGTATGTAATAAGTCATAATAAAAAAAGATCTAATAGTCACGTTTAAATCTCTCCATAAACAGTGTGCGTAATGTGTGTTGTAATTGTGTCCATGAACCACTGGGCGAGACTCTCTCTCTCCCTCTCTCTCTCTCCCTCTCTCTCTCTCCCTCTCTGTCTCTCTCTCTCTCTGTTCAGTGAATAGGAGGGAGATGCTGGATTCGGGAGGTCCGCCATTATTGGGAAGCTGAAAAAAAAAATAGACTTATACACACCGTCACACATTTAGCCTGTAAAGGGCTTAACACTAGAAAGCGAAATCCAACCGTCTCGGACGAGCTGTTGTACTCTCAGAAGCGGTGCCGTGGCCAATGAAGGCAGAGCTTGTGATCGCGTTGCACACGGACTCTTTTATTTTTTATTTTTGACACAACAAAGGAAATAATAATTGGTCAAAACAACGTGGTGGCTGAACCCAAGAAGGAAAAAACACACCGAAACAGCGCTTTTCCAACGCCTCCCCCCCCCCTTCCTCCTCGTTTCCAGCCGGGGTGAAAAGACTGGAGTTTGAACAGCATTTCAACTAGAATTTAGTTGTTGTTTTTTTGCTTTCTTTCCCCTCTCCACAGACATGGAGAGACATGCATCTCGTTTCTGAAAACTTCAGTCTGATGAAAACGAGCACTTGATGTGGGAAGCATATGGACAGATAGTCGTTTGTTCAAAAACAAATAAATAAATAAATAAAAAAATAAAGCGGAAAATAATCGATGGGAGTGCTGGTAGGAAGTGTTTTTGTCTGATTTTTGAAGTCTTTGCCCGGCTGTGAGTCGCAGAGGAGCAGAGAGCGAAAGAAAGGAGTGGACGGGAGCCGGAGAGAGGGAGGAATGCTATGGTATGTAGACCAGATCTTCTTCTTCTACGCCAAACATACGTGTGAATAGACAATTTTGAAACAATGTTGAAAAGAAGATTTTGAGGCGTTTACATCCTCCCTACATTGTAGCTTGGGTTAATTTGAAGTGCGGCGAATAACAAGAAGCTGGGAGTCAACCCCAGTCCCCCTGAGGGCTGGTGCGTTTGGATATTAATGACTGATTTAATGACCATGCAAAAACATAGACATGTTTTAATGTAGGTTACAGTTGCCCTGCGCATGTTGAAACGGGAAGTTCATAGAGGAGAAGGGGGGGGAGGGGGGGGGGATGATGATAATGGATCTTATCCCAAAATATTGTTTGTACAACAACACCTGGAATGCATTGATCTTGTAAGGCCTGGAGAAACTCCCCTGTATGCCTTGAATATAATGAGCAATAAGGACTTTCAATTGGTGGAGACTGAGAGGGAATAGGATGTTTGGGTTGGACTATGTTGTCAAGCAACCGTTTCACGTTGCATGTTTTGTGCATTTAATAATGTTCTGATCATCTCCTGGATTAAAATAGCATTGAAGTGAATTATGAATGAACTTTTGTGAAGTTGTAAGTTGCCTAATGCAGCTGCCTGGGCTTCTCTTGGGACATTTTTAGCATTTTAGAAGCCACAAACCGTGGCCCTCATCAGGTTTAGGTCATGACATTAGATTTGTTAAATATGTTGTTGTTGATTGTTTTCTCTCTTGTCAAATGTCCCACTAACTTTGCAACGAAGCTGCTTGTACAGGGCTTCCTGGTGACACAGTCAGATACTGTGCGTACGCCCTGCCGATGTAACCGCTCAGTTCCAGTTTAACTGTACCTGTCACACAAATGACTCAAATCTTCTAAAACAGGATATACAGCATATGTGTATTTACCCAACAATTAGGCTAAATGTCTCAGGTTAGAGTATTTACCTTCACTGTCAAGATGCTTCATGTCTACCCCTCCGTGTTCTAAGATTTACAGATAAGACTGATCAAGGTGCCCGAGTGATAACACTTAAACACTACTGCAAATCAAATTTTTGTGCCAGAACTTGTCACCGGTGTGTCACGGCTTAATCTCACTGCCACTGCAAAGTGGCCATTGCTAGCCACTCCCTTTTTGTCAGAGTCCTTCAACTGGACTTCAGTACTTTGATTTCCAAAGTGATCTTTCTACCTGCCTCTGGAATATTGATTTAAGATCGACTGTGAAAGACTTCAGAGAGTAACATAAGTGTGTGTGTGTGTGTGTGTGGGGGGGGGATGTCTGTGTAGGTTTGTGATATGGTCTGAACAGGGAGATGCACAGTAGGGCTGTGGCATGCACTGCTGTGTCGCTGCCACATAGAGGGGGCATTTTCAAAACAGGAACTTTGACATTTGATACTGGATATATGCTGATGTAGATTCAGGGTCCTTTCCAAGCAAATAAGTTGACTCATAACCCAGCATTTGCTGGCTGTGCTCTTGAGTTTTTCTCTCTTTTGATCTTAATCAACCTTATTTGGACGACCACGGAGGGAGTAAACACACATGCACACACTTTGCTCGGCGAGACAGTCTCTTTGCTCTCAGGTAAATGCATTAGCAGCTGTCAGCACTTCTGTTCTCGGCTTGATTGGGCCCTTTGCAGTGCAGTCACACCTCTCCAGGAAGCCTCTTCTCCCCCTAATAGTCGTGCCATTTGCCCAGGCAGCAGGCTAGCTACCAGCATACCCGCTCACCCGTCTGTCTGGCTGCAGATCGTGTCGTGAGTCCTGGACTAGAACATGTTCCTGGGGTTAGAGGAGGGCAGGCTTTGTTCATGAGGATGTAGGCCAGAGATGCGGATAGATCCTTTGATGATGGCCCTGGAAGGGAGATTCTGTCCCATATTATGTGGACAGATACACACAGGGTTTGGCATGCTTTGTAACAGAAACAGTGGAGGGATAGCTACTCTCTTTATATCAAGTCTAATTCTAATAGTCCTCACTTGTCTCCTCAACGCCAAACCAGTAATCAAATGGGAAAATCATAAGTACTTGAGCCCTTTAGTAGGAATCTTGTTCTAAATCAGTAAGCCCAGCTGTGAGTTATTTTGATAAGGAACAATGTGTTTCTGGCTTCTAATATAACTCAATTTAAAAACGCTACCCATACCATATTATTTCCATGTCAACTAAGGCTTTTATTTCCACAAACCACTGTGCAGCTAAATGAAACGGTGGCCCGATTTCACAGCTAGCATACCTGTCAACGCAGGGTGACTCCTTATGCCAAGATTGGAAAATAGAGCCACTCGTCTGAAAATTTGCCGCTCGCTAAATCTCTTCTTTCCCTTGTATTACAGGAGAAGTTTGCTTGGGAGTCAGTGTGAGCCTGTGTTTGATGGAGAAAGGAGCTAATTATAGCGGGCAGCTTTGGAGTTTGGTGGACCAGATTACAGTCACTATCCTCTCAATGGCTGCCTTGTTCTAGTGGCCGATTATTAGGCAGAGAGAAGTGCATTCTGGGATGATTGTATCTGAATTTCCATTAGAAAGTGTGCCTGCCTCATTTGAACTGAGGTTCCCTTCTCTCCCCACTGTTTCAGCTCCCATGCTCATTACAAATTTGCAGATGGGGACAGCTTGATATAGAGGCCTCTGTAGTTTGCCCCTATTCTGTTTTAGAGCCAGTTGAACACCATATCCTGAATGGCCACATTATGTATGATGGAACTGACCCCAAATCAGCAATGGTGGTTGTGCCTATAGTTATTAATTTAAGGGAACAACATGATGTGAAAATAACACTAGTATTCCTATGCACAAGCATTTTATAACAAATGGTTCACCCAAGAAGTTTAAAAGTCATTTTAAAATTGAAATCAATCAGTAATAAAGATTGCCTTTGCTCTCTAGCCCAAGCCCACCTGATTATGGTATTGCTTTTCCAATACAAATGCATTATTAATGGGTAATCCTAGTGGAAAGTAAGGGCTTTAGATAAGATTCATGGTTTGAATGGCGGCCATAGGGCTCTGTTGAGATTTTAACTAGCCTTCATATTTCTTACCAAAGAAAAAAGAAAAGACAGTGTTTGGAAGCACGGTGACCATGGAGATGAAGGACCAGGATGTAAGCCACAGAGGAATGGTGACCTCTGGACGTGAGCGGCCCTGTTTTGCGCTTTCAGATACAATTACACAACAGAGCGACAAGGCTAATGGGCTATGGTAATTTGGAAGAGCTGCAGAGAGGGAACATGAGGGGAGAAACTGGGAACAGTGAGGTAGTGACACAACAAAGTAGGTAGTCAGTTGGAGGAGGAAAAAAAAAAGCTGAAAAGAATGAGAGAGTAAAGTAAAACGCAAGCTGCCAGTTTCTGCTTCAGGCTGTGTCCCTGGTATGTGCCCTTTCAGTGTTGTGCTCAGGGATCAACCAATCAATGACAGCCATAACTAACCCTGCTGCTTGGCTATTGGCCACAGCTGAATACCATGACTCAGCGCGTCTGTAGATAAGATGTTATGATTGAGTCACTGCCAATGAAATGAGGCCACTACCCAGAGTTCAATAGGTTGGACTTCTGCCGCTGTGATCACATGCAAAACGTTTGTACCACTGGCAACGCATTGTCTGGCAACGCAACTTAAGTCCTCCCGATTTTTGTAGATTGTGTAGGTGACTTGTCTGAAAAAAAGAGTCTTGTCATGCATAACGTTCCATTACATTATTATGTTAAGGGTATAATAGCCTTTGATTGTTTTCGAGTGAGTCAGTGTTTACGCTGAATGCACTTTGGATTTTGAAAGGCTGTAGACACTGGAAACCTCTCACCCTCAGGAACAAAGAGAGACAACCCTGAAATCCACCTACACAACTATTAAAGGATGTTTGTACTCTGTGGACACATACATAGTCACATATTTCCCACACTAACCCAACACTTAGTTTTCATTTTTGTCTTAACCTGTCGTGCTGACCTACCCTCATCTCAGTCAAGAGCCTCCAGGCTTCAGGGCCTAAATTGGGCTGGAGTCAGTAGGAGAAGTTCCCTGTGCCGTTGTTTGACTTTTTCTCTCTGGAGAATCTCCCTTGTGGCGCCCCTGGGTTTCCTGTAGGAAGTCCACCTACGATGTCTGGTTGTGTGGTTAGGGGGTGGGGGCATGGAGAGAAGAGCTGAGGGTCAAAAGTGAGGGAAGAATCAGAGGAGAGCAACAAGCCTACTTTATTTAACTTATAATCAGAATAACAGCCAAATCAGAAAAAAAGCTTAATGTAACCACCTTTTAATGAGAATAAACTAGCCATTACTATTGGAAACACTTCCAGTTATGCAGGAGATAGTTTGCCGTGGAAGTACTCTCTACCAATGTCTATACTATGCACGTTTGCCATTCTGAAAGACGGCAGGTGCCGCGGGTGCCAGCACACCTTCTTCCGTTCAAAAGCTGAAGGAGTAGTTGTGTGTATACTTATAAAACTTGTTGGTTCAGTAGGCAACTCATCAGTCCAGCAACAATGCATTTCTTTCCTTTCCCATCCTATTCAAATGAAGAGAGAGGTGGAGTGCTGGATTTAATATATATATGAGGAACATTTCTCTCTGATTACCTACTTTGGAACATGTCAGTAGGACACATTTAGTGCTGGAGTTATACGTCCTTGGGTATCATCAGTCGGATTAATTTCATCCGGAAAGGGGGGGGGGGAAAGGCTCCAGTAACAGCAACTTTGGTGTGACTGAGACACTCTAAGGTTGGGGTGTTATCTATGAAGCCGGGCTGCTCCTGTCAAGTGTAATATTCCAACTTTCTTACCTCCCCACCTCTCCTCTAACTGTTCTGTAAACATTGTAATCAAAAGCAATAGGTTGTGTGTGTGTGACTGACTACTAGCTATTTGCTTTTTTCTTTTCATTTTTACACAGTAACCATAAAAAGATTAGGTGTCTAGTGAAACATAACGCAGGAATGATTTCAATATTTGGCAGTTTACAAACAGCAAACAGTGTGCAGGAAGTCCATTTGTGGGAATACTTAAATATAGTCCCTCCACTGTAAGTCGTCAGTGTCGCTTTGGGTTTACATTTGTGCCCTGTCAAATTAAAATCACTTTAGGTACGTGCATGTTAATAATGCTCATGGTTAATTCATGTTGACGCCGCAGGAACATGTTTAGTTTGTTTGTTATCCCGTCGTGTTGTCTATTTATCATGATGTCTCCTACATGCTGCTTCTGTTCTGCCCAGTGTTCTGACAACCTTATTGGAAGTGTCTTCGTACACCTGCTGAGAAGAGAGAGGTGGAGAGTGGGAGGCAGTGAGGTGTCCTACTTTTAACGTTTCCTAATTAAAGTTGGCAGGTGTAATCACAGACTGATACGCATCGGAGAAGAAAAGAGAGTGACAGAAGTAGAGGGGTGGGAAATGGGAAAAGGGGCCTGCAGACAACCAGAGGCCTTTGAAAAGTGCCCCACACAACCCCAAGGTTTTCTCCAACTTCTCCTCTGCTCTATTGGTTGCTCTTGGTGGCCCATTGCTTCTTTCATCTCTTTCTTGTCTGTTTCACATTGTCACGAAATATTTCCATTTCTGTCCCCGTGGCTCTCTCCATCCCTCAAAGTTGCTGTCCTTGGAGCACAGTGCAATGTTATTGTCAGCTGTGGTTAGGGACACAGGAAGGGCAGCACCTTGTCACTAGATGTTTGTCTCAGATGCCACTTTAGGGGGATCTGGCCACCAATGTGGTGGCCTTTGGCATCTCCCCAGTGAACATGTGCTGACGCTATCTCTCTCTCACATATACAAGGACGCACAAAACCCTTGTATTTTGACAATGGGGCATTTTTCATAATGTTGTGATTAGGGATTTTTAACTTTGAGCTAGCCCCAGGCATTTTAACATTTCCAAATCATTAGGTGGCTGTTATTGTTTAGTATTCATGGTTGATGCTGCCCAACTTTGACAGTTTGGAAATTGGCATTGGAAATGGCTAATATAAGGACACCACGGTATGAAAACGTGTGTGTACACTCGCGCACACACAATGTAAACCATGCACACACAATGTAAACAGTGGCTGACCCCTCCTCACCCTTATAACATAACTGTCCGAGTCGTTCTGGCCGTTAGGCAGCTGTGTGACAGTGGACATCATATCCTCTTTAAGGTGAGAAGATAAGGTGGCTGTTCATAGCCATTTGTTATCACAGGCAGCGAGCCCCGGACACCTCCACATCCCTTATCTGGCGCAGTCCAAGTTTCTGGCCCAAGCTAGGGCTCATGCAAGCCCAGGGCTGATGAGTAAGCACTGCTCAGCCTGTGGATGGCTTGGCCTGCCGTTATTGATCGCAGCGCCGCTGCTTGTCATCCAGCCACCACTTAGCTAATCATGTCCATACAATTGTCTCACGGCTGAAAAAAAAAGCCATAAAACAGAGAGCGACGACTAACGGCAGAGGCAAGGGAAAAGATGGATTTCACCGATAGAGGAGGCACACCCAAAGCAGCCCAAGCCAAATGGTACAGCGTTATGTTATCTTAGGATGGTCGTCATTCTGTCATTTTCTGTATCTACTCACAACCCTTTTTTTCTGTTGTTGGCTGTCTTTATTGTGGTGCTGGTTGGTCCATCTGCATGAAAGACAGACCACGATTTCCGCCAGCATGCCAGTCTCTGTGTTGGCCTGGTTTTGACCTTGTTATTCTGATTGTTACTGCTGTTGGCCAAACAGCACATGTGTTTTTGCTAAATAAACAATTGTGACTTAGTGATGAATCACCTAAATGCTTGAATGTTGAGGCAATAAGATAAAGGCTGCTTTGAATGCTATAAAGATCTATATCCAGTCAGTGTGCCATTTTAGAGGATTGTAAATGGATTTAGCTCTGAGTTGGGTTTTCCATGGGGGTGACATGGGTCATTTCTCTTCTCAGTGCCATATTTCCCAGGATGCAGTTGGGGCCCCAAGGTCCATAGCTCTTATGTCAGAGTTCATTTCCTGTTGCCGTGCTCCAGCAGCTCCTGAAGATCCACCATTTTGTAACATTCCTGATGAGAACTGGAGAAATGTCTCAATTCACCACCCATTGCTCACAATTATGGCTTTTTCAAATTCAAAATGTATTTCATACTCTCAGCTCAAGATTAGAAAACTCATCATGTTGCAGTCAGATTTACACTGAATAAACTGTAAGCACAGTCGAGGTCACACAATGCCTAATATAGTAGAAGAGTAAGATTGTGTATCCTATTGAAGTTACTGTTCATGACTCAAATGTGAGACTGTTAAATGTTTCGGAATAAAGACAGTTGCAGAGTAGTTTTTGCTGATGTTTCTATTTCTAATAATACTTTGAATACATCATCTGTGGTTGCAAATCCCCACAAACCACAAACCTGAGTCTGAACGAGTCTTGCCTCTTCCTTTGTTTCTATGTTGACTTCCATGTACAGTATGTCCTACGTTGTGAAGATAAAAGTAAGGGAAACATGGGTAAAAAGACTGTAAACATTTCTAGGAGTTGTTTTTGGTTTGAGGGTTGTTCAGGGAGAGGACAGCCTCACCACACCACGGCTTGTATTAGTCACAGTCATTGGAGAGAAGAAAATGCAGACCTTTTTGCTCCATGAGGGAAAAGGTTGTTGGGAATGCAGTTTGTCAGGTCTGGACAAGCCGGGCCTGTATCTTTAAATTAATGTGACTGTCCGAAAGAAAATGAGATGGAGAGAGGTGAGCCTTTGGTGGAACATGAATATCAAAACTTTGGCAAGCCATTAACATTGGCACCGTTCTCGATGACTTATTGGATGTTTAATTTTTTTAAATCCGTTACAGTGTCAAAGCAGTTTTATATTTCCACACAGACCTTATCTCCACTGTAATGCCAGAGTTGGGATCTCTTTGGTAGGCGTAGAGGGGAGGCAGATTTAACATTTGAATTCTGCTATTTGTTCAGGTAGATATGAGCTTCAGAAATGAAATGTTCAATTAACCTGCTCAAGTAATGAACATGATTCATTGTATTTTAAAGGGCTACTGCAACTATTGGGTTATTCATTTCCATAAATGTAGGGGACTTTGAGAGACAGCTTTAAAAGACAGTGCTTCTACAATTACAATTTCTACATCGGAGGCAATGGCGTTTTGTCCCTAGTTTAGGTCAATCTCCTAAAACACTGGATCCTACATTTCCCATAATGCAACCAAGTAAGGTTCAAGCTCCACCAGAGCCAGCAACTGTTTTTACGGGCTGTGTACTACTCCCCTCGCCATTTAAAATAGAAATTTGGTAAACTCCCCCTTTTAAAAAAAATTAATGATGATGACACTCAATCGTTTTATTGGAACTTCAGTATTTCAGAAACAATTAGTGCCTGCTAAAATTGAACCTTAAAATGTATTTCTAAATTGAACTGTTTCAGTTTTCCTGTAAAAGTGTGGAAAAAAGCATTCAATATACCATGTAGTACAGAGATTATATTAGTATACTGGAAAATGTTGTCATATTGTTCAATGGCATTGAGCCCCTTTGATCTTAGAGGATCCCATCTAACATGGAAACTATCCAAAGAGTTTTTGTACATGCAGGCCACTTTGTTTTCAGTCATCCAGTTGCTCCTAAAAGGCATTTATCACGAATGACTCTGAATGACCAATGGCATACTCGTCATGCAATGATTGCGGTAAATGCTGATTAACAATCTCTTTTCTTCTCAGTTGTGGATTATATCTGGTCAATAAGAAGAACTATCTTAAGAAAGACCCTAAGCAAGCTAAGAGACGTATTATGGTTGTGGTGCATCTTAGATAATTAAATGTTTGGCTCCATTACTGACATTCAAGATACGTTATCCAAAGGGATTTATTAGAGAATAGATGTGCTTTTTACACCAGTAGTAATAGCAATCCATACCCTGAATTGGTCTTCACTTATCAATGTGGCGGATAGATTGAACAAAATGTGTCTATCCAAAATGCAGCATATGTTAAAACATGTGAACAGTCAAGCCAACAAATCTTTAGTCCAATCAGAGCAGTTAATATGTCTCTGTTTCCACCAACAATACCCATTCGACATTTTAAACACAGCAACTGCCAATAAGCACAATTGAACATTAGTGATTAAGGCCGCTTGAGAAGAATGAGTTGTTTGAGTTTTTAAGTTGAAGTCCATTCAACTTATCTACTGAAGTATAGTCTGAGCAGGCTAAGGTAATGATTTATCCTGCCCATGAATTATGTATTAAGTATGTCAGTGAAATCTTTTAAAGTAATGATTTTAAACAAAGCTAGGCATGATTCTGGTCATGTCTGGGCCAAATGGTTTGTCACTGTCATTGTAATCTTGAAAACATTCAGAATCACTTTGATAGCAGTAATTGGCAATTACCTTGCCTTTATCAGTTTCCTGTCAGACTTCTGCCAGAAACAACACCAAAGCTATCATTATAGGGATGTTGATGCTTCTATTATTTCTACCACCTGCTGTGTATATGTTGTGCAAGGCGCGTGTCCCAGAGATGAAGAGCCGAAAATAAGTGATTTTGAATAGCAAGACTTCATAGAAAAAAAGAGGTAGAAGAAAGTGAAGAATTGTAAAAAGAAAAGGGTCAAAAAGTATATCGGAGCCATCAGCTTAGGTGTTGCCATCAACGTGTCGGATTATTTGAGTCATGCTGTTTTGATTGCAGGGCTCTTCTTGTTTGTGTGCTTTTTTAGTGGAATGAACCAAACAAGTGCCTGAGACTAGTTTAACCTGCCCTTGAACCACAACTCAAGGTATTATACATGAGCACACTTGTCAGACTTGCAAACTATTTCAACATGATCATATAATCAGATACTCCCATCCACAACATTTCAGTTTTTGCTTCACAACTATGTAAATACATCCTCTTTGTGTCCACAGTCTCGCAGTGTTAGACCATAGTGGATCAGATTCTTGGAAATTGTGCAACTCTGAGGGTATTGACGTCCAGCTTTTAGACCACAGAGCACGTTTAACATCCTGGGCCTTGCCTTTTCCTCCCTTGCTGGCCCTCCTCCCTCCAGAGGTCATAGTTGACATGAGACATGGGTGGGTGATGTCCGTCCTCACCATGGGGCCCCCGGGGATCCTCTGGGGTCTTGTGAGGTTGGGCAGCAGCTCCAAAGGTGAAGACAGGAAATGGTGATGGCAGAGAGAGGGAAGGAACAGCTCCTCTGTTGTTCGACTTTGTTTGTTTTTTCACATGCCGGGGCTAAAGAGGGAGACACAGGATGTCGATGGTCAGGCCTGTATTGCCAAGAAGAGCTCAGTCATGGGGGTGTGAGTCTGTGTGTCTGTGTGTATATGTATCTATAAACTACTGGAACCATTTGGTACACCACAAGGTCAACAGATTTGAGTTTATGGAATTGCGAGTAGTATTTCTTTGTATTCTCCAGAATTTCCTTGTTTTTGCTACATAGTTGTCAAGAATAAGATACGTTGAGAGTTGCTTTCATGCTGTGTGAGTTTGCCAGGGCAGGTTGTTTTACTGCACGCTGGGTCGTTGACTTGTTCAGAGGGCCTATAATATTCCACATCATGTGCGAAATGCGGTTGCGAGAGCTCCACGAGAGTGCTGGGCGCAGGGCGGTGCTCCCGGGGCTCCCTGATGATGTACCATGGTAAACAGCTCCTACTGCTTGCACAGCTGGGGCACACTTGACAGGCCTCTGCAGTGCATGTAGACAGGGAGATTGAGAGAGGGATGGGGAGGGGGCAGAGAGAGAGAGAGGGAGGGATGTAGGGATGGAGGG
>NC_045735.1:27145881-27146251 GCF_008692095.1 Etheostoma spectabile | reverse complement strand
GGAGGGTGGGAGGACGGACAAGGGGAGAGTGACTGGACCAACAGAGGAATGCTGTGACGGCCTTCGGGGCAGGATACAAACTGCAAAAAGCACAAGCGAGTGCAGAGTAAAGAAGAGCAGAAAACTGATTATAAATGACAAATCTCCAGCTCTTGCCACTAAGCAGTGTTAGCTGCTGTGTCCTGAGGGTTGGAAAAATGCAACAGTAATAGCTCAGACTCCACTCCAATCTCTCGTATGTATTCTGCATGCATGTTTGTGTTCTGTGGCCTCCCTAAATTCAACAGACAGCGACAGGAAATTTTGCCCCTCCCTTTCTGTGTCCTCCCTTTATCCTCTGCCCTGTGCTCGCTGCCTGGCTCTGATTGGC
>NC_045735.1:27126403-27145871 GCF_008692095.1 Etheostoma spectabile | reverse complement strand
AAGCAAGGCATGAGGTTTTGTCTTGTAATCTGCCAGCCGATCGCCACTGATGGGCCTCTGTAGAATGGCTTTAGTAAATTACTGTTCCAGGGAAGGGCAAATCCCTTCTATCAGATAGCAGCTCTCTCTTCATTTCTCCCTCCGTTCCAAGTCCCGCACTCTCTTTCTCTTCACCACATCAGTCAGGCTTTGACTTTATCTCTTTATCGCTACCTTGCTCTCCTCTTCTCCTCTCTGTAGCTGTTGGCCTTTACTTCTGTCTCCTTCTCTTTCTTGCGTTATTTTTTTATTTTTTATTATGTAAATACTTCATGTTGTGTACCTATTTCTGTGTCTGCAGCAAATCTGATTTTCTCTGCCCGGGGGCCTTGTATCTGGAGTGATTGAGATGAGTCTGTTTCCGTAAAGGCCCTGACACACCAACCCGATAATCGGCCGTCGGACAGTCTGGCGAGGCCGGTGACTCGTCTGTCTGGTGCGTTCTGTGCCGCCTGACGTGCTCGATCTGACAAATCTTTTAAACTGGCCATTGTTGATCAAAAATTAAGACAGATTCAGCAACTGCACGGCCTATTTCTTGCTTAAAATGTTTTCAGAAAGGTGAACTATTTTAGTAAAACAGGAGATGGTATTCTGAACAAGCCGCCATGATAGTCTGGCTTTTGAATTTCAAGAGAAACCAGACCCACATGACGCGTTCGTCCAATCAGCCGCCGTCACCAGTCGGCATTTCTTCGGTGTGTTCCGAGGCATTTTTTTTGGGCCAACTCGCCAAGGTAATCAGTTCGAATGCCTATTCTGCCAACAGTCAGCCGTCTGGTTAGTGTGTCATGGATTTCGCTCTGCTCGTACGACATCGGCACATTGCAGTCTGTCTATGTGTGAACACTGTCCTCAATCCACCGGTGTGTTTGTAAATCTTAACAAGATAGACCAGTTTTGAGGGTGGCCATCTTGCTTTGCCCAGTCTGAAATCACACAAAAGATAATACCGTACATCCTGCCTCAGTAGTGGATTAGAGAGAATTGTTTTTTTTTTTGTATGTGGGTTTTATTTTTGTGTGACAAAAGATGTCATTTAACCAAGGGGAGGTTTCTGTCTACCTGTAAGCCTGAAGAGGGGAATGTTACCTGGTATGGAAAGCCGATTGGAGCCAAACTTTCAGTGACCTGTGTTTGGTTGCAGCTACCTCCAACTGCTCTGCAGTCCCATTAAACAAGTCACACTGCGATGACATATGGCAGCCAGGCATGTCTGGCTACACACACACTTTTTAATTCAAAGTGTTTTATTGCTGTGATGAGGTGTCTCACCAAACAAGATTTATGGTAACCCAACCCCGCAGATGTATCTGTTTGGAGAAGGTTGTTTCTACCATTTTTACTGTTATTTAGTTTAGTTTGTACTTTTTATTTGTCAAAGTTTTATCACATACATACCAAAGGCATAAATAATAAAACAACCAAGTTGTTTGTAACATCTTTTTGTAATGGCCCTTTTACAAATTCCTAACAGAATTTTAAACGGGTATCGGTCTTCCCTTGACACGTTTCCTTTCATATTACCAAAATACAGCACTGTACATGACACAGTTACATTAAATCGTAATCCAGGATTTTAACAATAACCAAGTGAAAATCCTCCCATAACTGTATAATGACAGGGCAGAGCCAAAAGACATGCGAATGGTTTATATTTACCGCTTCACACTGTCTCCAACAAGGTTGGGGCTCTGACAGAAATTTGCTCTTAATTTGAGGTGTAATGAAAAATCTTAATACATTTTTCCAACAGAATTCCCTCCATATATGTGACAATGTGGTAGATTGCTGTGTATTCCATATATGCAACCGGTCTTCCCCAGAAATATTCATACCTAGCTCTTTTTCCCACTTGACATATGATGTTGTATTTCACTTCCTCTACATCAGTTGATGGTGTAATATTACTCTGTACTTCCTTGAATTGTACATTCCTATAATAGTTCTAATTACACCATTTTTTTCCAAGTTTGCTTTTGGTTTTACTTCCTTCACATAAAAATCCCTTAATTGAAAGTATCTGAAATAATTCTGGAAGTTTTGTTTTATAGCTTGAAAACTCGTGAAACTCCTGTCCTTTGTTACTGTACACAGTGCTGTTATTCCTCTCTGTATCCATTGTTGGAATCTCTGGTCACGAGTATTTTGGGTGGGTATCTGTCATAAGCTATCCATCGAAGTAGTGGAAGATCTGCCTCTAATTTTTAATTTTGTTGTAACTGTTTTCATAAGAAGTATGTTTACATGCACTGCAGTTTTGATTCAGATGCTGGCTTTGATCATGTTCAAGATAAGACGTTCACAAGGAACATGAGCAACCTTGTCATTCATATCTCTTGATCTTGCTTTGATGATATTTCAACATTCTGTCTTTTTTATACCCACTGAGTTAACAAACCCAGTTTAGGATGAACCCACTTTGGTTTCCGGGTGTTGGATATCGCTGCTGCATATAGCGTTCTGCCAGATCACCAGTTAAATGGAAGACCGCAGCGTTTACCTTTCACATTTCAGATGTCTGGGCTCCATTTCAGTGTGTAAATCATCACTGCTTCTGCAACTAACTATTATTCTCATCATCATTTAATCTCCCCATTACATTTTTCCAGAACTAGATTTCTATCAGAGTACTGCAGCTAGCACATCCAGGCTTTTCATGCCAGGATATGCTTTTACATGCGCAATACAGAACCAGAATACTCCCATAACTTGATCAAACCTGGAAAGCTAGCATGCTAATGTTATCCCAGTCAATATTTTGAAATATCATGCCCCCTTTGGCTTATGCAGCTGTTCATCAAATCACCTGGAATTTTTAATTGTTACCTGGACCACACTGGTGTTAACGTTCCTGCCCAGTTGGTGATGTATTGTTACAAACTTTGATAATGAGAAGACTCTGGCTGGTGTATCAGTACTAATTAGAATGACTGGAGCGCTGGTGTTTGGTGAGCCCCTCCCTTCTTTATCAACTCTCTCTCCTCCTGCAGTCTTGAGAGGAAGCATCTGGCTGCACCTGTGCCTCCCCACGGCCCGCCACACATGCTCTCTCCTTCTCTCCACAGCCCACACTGCTATCGCTGCGGCTGCTAGCTATCCAGCTCGCGCCGATGTCAGAGCCTCTAATCTCTCTTGCATAAAGGCCATGCAAAGGGAATTTATGTTAGCCTGCCACGGGAAGAAAAGGAGAAGCGGAGAATCGTTTGAGCAGGTTGACAGATAAGGCTCTTGTGCTTTCTGTGTGGTGCTTTTTAAGCCATGTTAAGCTGCTTAATTAGACATAATCTACAGACCCCAGACTGAGGCGGAACTAATGAACTCAAAAGACTCAAATCCCATCCTACCATCACAGTCTCCTCTACTCCACACCATCACTCGCGCCTCTCGGGCTCATCACTACAGTCCCCTCTCTGCTGCGTACCATCCCGCTCTCTCCTCCTTGGAGCGCACTATGCCCTCTCTTCCTCCTTGTTGTCCCACTCTTTCCTTTTAACTCCATTAATGTCTTGCAACGCACCCAGATGTTCTATCCTGCCTACAGTGCAACCTTTAAACATGTTATGACAATTTTTCAGTATGATTGTTCCTGTAGAGCAGTGAAATGTTCCTGCTTAGCACCAGAACAAGTGAAACTGAATGTTGAACCTCAGAGAGCAACATGTTGTCTGAGCAGAGGAAAGCCTTCAGAAAATCGTTTGCTCAAAATTCTACTTTTTGAGAAAGGTGAGATCTTTTAAATGGCTGATTCCGACATTTTGGGAATTGTGCTTATTTGCCGTCTTGCGAGAGTAAGATTGATAACAGTTATATATCTGGTATTAAACTTCTTGTCTAACTCTCAGGGAAAAAAGGGAATACGCAAAAGGTCAAACTATTCCTTTTAATGCCCGTGCTTTATAGTCAGAACTCTGTTGGCTGGTTTCTCTTCATGTAACAGTTCTCTTTCCATGTAGCTTTGCAGGTCAGGTTCCTCATAGGAAAATTCAAAATGAAAGAAAGGTAGGTTACAGTTTATTAAAACTGCAGTTTGGGAGACTAAAACTCTGAAATATTGTCATTTAGATTAATGGATACATAGATACATAGATACATACATACATACATACATACATACATACATACATACATACATACATACATACATACATACATACATACATACAATAGCAGTGGAAAATATTACATGTTAAAAACATTTTAGGAAAACACCTCCTGCCATATCCATTTGCCTTCTGGATCCAGTGTTAGCTTGACCGAGAAGTTGACCTACGTACACTTCTGTGAAAAAGTGAAAAAACAAATACAGTAATGAGGGCTTTTTCTGAGGTTAGGCACTAATTGCTTCTGTGTTTAGAAATCAAAAGGTTGAAGCCAGACTGAGAACCCGTGGGGGGGGGGGAGAAGAGTGGTGAATGTTACAAGTTACTTGGCAGAGTCTGTTGTCTTTTAGCACATTTCCATCTCTGCAGCAGTTCTGCTTCCACGGTCTTCCCTGTTCTTAAGCCTTTCCTCTTCCTCTTGCAGTAAGAGGATGTGTTTCTCATATCAGTAACACACTTCCCTTCCCTAATCCCACCATGGGACAAATCTGTGCCCTGGCCATGTGTATGAATATATATATATTTTTTTATCTTGTAGGTGGATGAGTGATTCCAACTTTTTTTACCAGCTTACAGTGCACTTTGTTCATACAACAGCCCTTGATGTGGCTCCCCTGTTGTTGCTGTGGCGTGTTTAAATACCTGTCCTATCTCTACATCTTGCAGGACCGGCTTCTTTGTTGTGTATTGAGTTTTCCCAGAAGCTGAACAGCAGTTATTTTCCTTTGCTGAGGAGCTGGCTGGCACGCTAGCTTGTAAACGCTCATCCTCTACACAGGAGGAGATTGCAGCTGACCATTGTTGGGTTTCATCATCGTCATGAATGAGCTGCCTCACTGGGGATGGCCTGTCAGAGAATTTTCTTCTCCCCATTATCCTTCCGCCTCTCCCTCATGCCCTCCTTTAGCCCTCCTTACCAACTCGTCTTTACCTTGGTGGTTACGGCCTTTTGTACTGTCAAACTCATTCTCTTCACTATGAGGCAAATGTAAACACAGACCAAACCTTTGGAATCAAAATTACCTTTAGCGCTCATCAGCTACCAAAACTAGGTAGTATTGTCTTATGCAAATTTATTCTCTGCAACCTTTCTCCAATGAATCCTCCCTAATATGACAGACCTTTCTCTGCCAGTGCTGCCCGGTATCATGCCGGTGTTGAGTGGATGTGAGGGCTGCTGCATTCTGGTCTTGCTTGATTAGCCAGTGTGTGATGCTGCGGGCAGCTTTGTTTTGTTGCTGAATGGGCTGTTCCACTGAGAGCGCAGGAGACAACGAGGAGCAGTCAACGAAGGAGGGGATGGAGTGGGAAAAGGAAAAGCAGGAGGATGCTGGAAAAAGAAAAGATGAAAGCTAAAGGGGAAGGATATAAAAATAGAGGTGGGGAGTAGATAAATGAGACAGGAGAAGGGGGAAACAGAAATGGTAAGAGGACTGTCGTGCAGAGGCAAGAAGAAATGACCTCTCCTCCTGTGGAGAGGGAAGATAACTGAGTGTATAGAAATGCTGAGGTGGACAGAAGCCATATCTTCCACCAACACAGCATCTGCTCGTCAGCCTGCCCCCTCCCATTTATTGACGTGTGTGTGTGTGTGTGTGTGTTTTTTTATTCATACAGTTAGTGTACCATTTGTGTTTCAGTCTACAAGATAGCAGCCTGAGATTTTGTGCCTGAAACATTGAGTTAATGATACTGCAAATCCCTGAATACATGCATTACATTAATGGCTTTTTTTTTATAAAACATGTAAGGATGTCTGTAGAATCTTCTCTGTGTCTGCACATATATACAGTTTCAGAATTACATTTTCCAAATACAGCTTTTCTGTCAACCTCTAGGAGCAAGAGCAAAGTTCTTTTAGAAAATCTTTTAGCCCGATTTTATAAGTATTTCAAACTAATTGCAATTTTTCTGACCGATGCGGTGTGATTTTCGTAGCTGTTTTAACTAGCTATTCGTGTTCCTTAATTGACAACTTATTGACACATTTTTTTTTTATAAGATTTATTATTGAGATTTATTGATGAAAAGTGCATTATGAATAAAATTATTATTATTTTAAGAATGGATAAAATTGATGTGATTTTCCCCCCAAAAAGTTTTATTGTCTGTCATTTATACTTGTCTACTACTACTGCTACTATTACTACTACAACTACAACTACTCAGTAGGTACAATCATGTATATGTAAATGGCCTGTTCTTATATAGCGCTTTTCTAATCTCAACTACTCAAAGCGCTACATCGTACAGGAAACATTCACCATTCACACACATTCATACACTGTGGCCGAGGCTGCCGTACAAGGTGCCACCTGCTCATCAGATACACACTCACACACATCGCAGCATCCGGGCCAACTCGGGGTCCAGTTGCCCAAGTCCCTGGCTCGAAGTCCCACTTCGACGTGGGACTAAGGGCCAGGGATCGAACCACCAACCTTCCGATTGGCAGGCAACCACTACCTCTGATCCACAGCTGCTGTGTTGGCCTTCTGTGTTCTCCTGGGCCAGGAGACTGATATTGTTTAAATGGAACGACCCGTTTTCCACCAACATATAGTCATTGGATCAAGGAAGTCATGTTCTGTCTTAAACTAGCTAAGATGAGATGTACTGACAGAGCGTCTACTTTGAAATCTGGAGTTTATTCGGGCGTAGGTAGATGGAGGATGATGACGAGACGGCCCAGAAAATGTGGGTTATTTTTTCATCTAAGTATGAAAAGATGGATTTTTGTTCTGTCCAAGCCTTTCTTCCAGAGATGTTTTTTTTGTGTGAGAGCGTGTGTAATTCTGTATTCCTGTGCCAGCGTGTGTGTTATGTTTTTTTTAGGAAGCAGATTGTAGATGGAATAAAACCCACTGTGAGTGCTGACAGTATTGGCTTGTTGGCACTGATGGGGTTGATGAATGCTAAGTATTGTGGGCTAGAATGGGAAGGCAAATCTGCCGTGATTTCTTGTACCGGATGTGACTGAATTCTGCAAATCTCTCTTGAGAAATTCAAGGCTGTATACTAAAATGAAAATATGACAACGATAAGCCCCATTGAGCTCCTTCACCATCTCCGAGCCTTACTTACTCTTTCAGTGCCTTTCTCTTCTCATTTTCTCGTATTCTTCTGTCCTATGAGTGATTCCTCTTTTCTGCCTCCTCTATTTTTCCTTGTCCTAGAAACCCTCTTGCTTCTCTTATTGGTATCTTTATAGTTTTCCACTCCTCCCTTTTTAACAAATGGTCAGTTTAAAAGACGATTGGAAGAACACACACATGCACACATTCATTCACACACACGCGAATAACTGAAATAAAGAAGCCCCTTATCTCTCCTACCAGAGACACTTTGTTCATGTGCTCGCATGCAAATGAATAATATATGTGGATACAGGCGCGGACGCACCCTCGCACAGAACACAAGTAACCAACCGATTGGTGATGCTGACATGCGGCGGTGTGTGTGTGTGGTGTGTTGTGTTGGTGTGTGTGTGTGTGGTGTGGTGTGTGGGTGTGTGTGTGTGGTGGGTGTGTGTGTGGGGTGTGGTCGTGGTGTGGTGTGTGTGTGTGTGTGTGTGTGTGTGTGTGTGTGTGTGTGTGTGTGTGTGTGTGTCACTGTGGAGGGATGTAGAGTCTCCATGGGCATGGTGATGAATGGGAGTCTTGTCACCAGTCAGGTCCAGCTGCCTTTGTGCTGTCTTTATGTTGCATGTTCTCCTAATATACCACAAGTCTCTGCATGTGTGGCGTGTCTGAGCGAAGGACATGTGAGTGAAGTGTGTAAGCCATGTATCAAGTTCCTCATCTTTTTCTGAAACATGTCAGGCACCTGTGTGGACGTCACATCCCCTGCATTGGATGAAATGGCTTCATTTGCATGGATAATTATCAGTGTGCGTGTGTGTCTTTGGCTTGCAGTCCGAAAGAGAGGGCGTCTCCTGTGCTAGCGTGTAGATATGTTAGTTTGTGAGCAGTGGGCTCTGAGAAAATGCTGTCAAAGCAGAAGCAGAATAATTTGCCTACGGACACATTCATGATACTGTGAAGTGTGCGCATAAATTTGCCTTCCAGTAGACTTGGCTGTATGGTTTACAGATAGAGTGTAATACCAGAAAACCCATACTGAATGTGGAGGCCTATTTTTCCTTTGGTCTATACATGGATATTTGGTTCCACTGGGATTTCTTTTAGAAGACACGCAGAGTATGCCCACTACACACACCACATTACACACTTGTATGTGAAAAGCTGTAGAGAATTTCTGCCGTCCTCTGTGCTTTATGCAGATGAATCGAGTTGTGATTTGTGTTCAGTGGGTATAGAAGCAGGTCGGTCTGGGGTACAAAAAAAAGAAAAAAAACAAGAATGACGAGCCTTGAGGGAGTATTGTGGCTCTATTTTGACCAAACGCTTAAGTATGGAGACATATGTGACCACTTGATAACTCCCATAGAGCATATACTATACCTAATTTTACACATATTTACTTAAACATTTAACAAAATGTGCTCCAGGAATATATTTTTTTTTTTATCTTTATCTACGCAATATCGAATGTATGAGCTTCCAAGAAACATATCATGTTTTGTTATGGCATTATGGATTCCTGAAACAAAAAATAAATCAAATAACCATTGGACACAATTACCATGGCTAACCAACAAACACTCAGAGGGACACACATGGGATGATAGGCTTTGGTTGTTGGTTGGTTTTGACTGATCCCAAAATCTTTGCTTCATTGGCCACAGTTTGGACAGCCAGATCTGGCGTTACACAATCTTGGCTTATGTTTCCTCTGTCTCAGCAGTAAAGTGATGTGGTCAGAGCTGTTGCATTCTGCTTCTGAGGAAATAAATACAGTTGTCTGTATTATTTTATGGAGTATTACCCATATGTGGACAGCTCCAAAGGAAACTGTGTCCTGGTAATGTGCTCTGGTTTCTAGGAGAGCCAATAGGGATGCATCACCCTGAGTGTCTCAGGGCGATGCTGGGAATGTTTCGAATGATGCTGCGTAGAGTTGAAGTCCAGTTTGTTGAAACTCCTTATTGATGTAGACTCATGCCCTATAGAGGTATTTTTTTTTCAGAGTTTGCCAACCACTTTCTAAGCCTAAGCAGGCCTTTTTTTGTCGAGCAGACCTCGAAAATTTAGTTTTGTTAAACCAAGGATGCAGATCCTCTAATCTGTGGCAGGTTAAGTGCTATGAAGCAGAGTGTTCTTCTCTTTGGTCATGTGGCACATGATGCAGCCTATACAAAGTCACCTGTGCCACAGCCTACATACTAAACTGTCTCTGGAAATCTGGTGGGCCTTAATTGTGTTATCATTATATCATTTTCTTTCACTTTTAGTTTAACCACCACTGTGGCAAATATACTAAAATCCTGTCGGACATGACTAAAGAGGCTCTGCACCACTGCATTCCTACAACACCAAATCCAAAGATGTTGTGTGCTCCCCCTGCTCCGGGTTCTTCAACATCCTGTTAATGTCCTTGCAGGCGGAGGATAGCTTGATTCATAATTTGCATGTCTTACACAATGTAGTTTGAAGCGTGTGTAAATGCTCCATATCTACTGTATATGACACATTATTACAGTACAGGATACCTGTTGTTTTCCTCAATACCTTATTTTAACTGTGATGCTGCGAGATGGAGGTGAGAGAGAAGAGTAACACAACTGATTTAGCAACACAGGTGATTACAAAATTACAGCAAGGCTTTAATATTGTGGGACACACACACACACACACACACACACACACACACACACACACACACACACACACACACACACACACACACACACACACACACACACACACACACACACACACACACACACACACACACACTCACACACTCACACACTCACCTCCCAGTGCTTATTCAGGGATCTAAATGGGAATCTGACTGGAGGTAAACATGTCATTGTGTAGACCAGCCCAGCAAACAGGCAGCCTGACAGGCCAGTTAATGGGGAGATAAAGGGATAGGGTTTAATAGGCAGCGCAGAAAGAATAGTAGATTTATTTAAACAGGGCAATATTTACAAGTCGGGACAATGTCAAATTGGCCTCGCTGTTCCTCGCCGTGTCATTCATCTTTAAATTTTCCTTATTTAAATCTGCTCACTCATTACCATACTCCTCTGATTGTGCCAAGACTTTGATTTAGCTTCTATCATATGTTGTTTCTACTGAGGCAAGAGCCTCACTTGAAAACCTAAACATCAGAGTGGATTGTGGGATGGGAGCCAGGAGCAGTCCGCTGCTACTGCCACTGAAGAATTTTAAAAGTTATTGTATACTATGAGCTGATATTTAAATCAATGTTGTTAGTTTTTTTTTTTAATTTTTTTTTAATTTGTTTTATTGTTCCGAAATTACTAACAGATACAAACAATACACTGAGACATTGGAATGCGTCCCAGAGCCAAGAAAACAGAGGAAAGCTGGGAGGGAGAGAGACAAAACAACACATGCAGAAACAGACACACACATAAACAGACACACGCACACACATAAACAGACACACATACTCACACACACACAGGCAGACACAAGACAAGGGACCAAACACATGCGCAGGTTGAGGTCCGGGCTCTAGCACAAGGCTACAGCCCTGACTTCAAGGAGTCTGCGATGCTGCGCCAAGTGTCCTTTCCTGGCGCTCCATGGATGCGTACTGTTGACAGTTCCATGTACACAACATCCAAAAAGGAAAGGGTCCATGTACGGATAGAAAGGTCAGGAGGTGGTTTCCAACGGGTTGCAATCATTTTCTTCGCAGCTGTAAGTCCAACAAATACAGCAAGTTTTTGAGTTAAATCAATGTTGTTTATAACTAGAAAAGTTGGAGAAATGTTGTCTGGCTGCTGTGTGCACTTTTCTCTGTAATAAAGTTTTGAATAGCTGTAATAGCAGGTTTCAGTGTGTGACTCAGCTTGCCACTTTCCCTTTCTTTCACTTCCAAGGACCTTTTTTTTTATTTTTTAAAGCTTTCTCTTCCTCTCTACCCTTTTTACTGCCATGGCAGCAAGTCTCTAGAGTGCAATAGGAACAAGGCTTTATCTGGCTTAATTCGTTTATTCCTTTCTATCCAGTCTTTCTTTTCCCTCTCCCCTCCTCCCAGTAGATTTTATCACATTAGGATGTTTGGTTGTGCCCCCCTACTATGTAGGTTGGCTTTATGAATGAGCCCATTCGAGGTCATTTGGTCACTGTGCCTGTCGAGGCTTTGCACACGCCACACACACACACACACACACACACACACACACACACACACACACACACACACACACACACACACACACACACACACACACACACACACACACACACACACTTCCTTTTATCTCTTGATATAAAAAAAAAAAAACTTGTCAACTGACTTGCACCCCTTCCCCCTCCTCCACCCCTCTGCTCAAATCCCCATGGAGACAGGAGAGAAAGAATAAGAAGCAAAGTGAGCCGGAGAGATTGTGTGAGAGAGAGATAAAGACAAAAGAAAGAACCGTAAGTCCCCTGATGTGTTTTGAGTGGACGCTGGCGAAATAATCCCTCTTTACCTTCACACGACAATCACAGTAATGACCTTAGCCTGCGCTCATCAACAGACAGACCTGCATCTTCAGGGGGACAAGTGGGGTGTGTAGCACTGTGTGAGTGGCCCCCTCCATTGTCTGAGATCTAGGATTAGAAAGGCTTAAAGATGGTACACCTAGCTGGGTGTGCGCATTTGTGTGTCTTTGTGAGGATCACAATTCAGGATGACGTCAGCACTTAAAGAGACTGGTGTTGCATCTGAAACTCTTAAGTGCAGGGGCTGTAGTAATATTGGCTGTGAATGGGAAGTTTTAGAGACCAAAACGTATTTTTTGCTTTTATTTCTGCAAGTCATGAAAGTCTCCCAGGGTCATAACAGCTCTTTAACCCTCTGAAGTCTGTCTGAATTTTTCCCATATTTGGTCCCCCTGGTCTCCTTGTGTAATAATGCTTAATGTAACCCTAACCCTGTGATGCACAATAGAGTTGATGTGATTGTGCAAGCCAGCTGCCAGTCAAAGTGCTCTTTTCAAAGATGGCAGCCAGCTAACACAAAAACATTGTTTTTTAGTACAAAAAGATGACTAAACAGTAAATAGCCGTTCAATTGTGGATTTATCCTTCTGGCAAAGTCTTGTGTGTGTGTACCTGTTTCTCCTGTTGCAGGCAACTGCGCTGACCTTTAAACAGTTTATTTGTCCATATGTTTTGTCTTAAAAAAAGACCAAATTGGCACCACTTTACTTTAACCCCCATATTTAGCATGTATGAGCAATACATAGATACTTAATAAATAGTTTAGAGCAGACATTATTTGTAGTTGTTCAGCAGATATCACTTCTATTTTCTCCTATGATGCATCTATTTCTTTTGTATGAACAGTAAATGAATGATTCACAGTATAACATAGCTGTCATCATATTTCATGTAAATAATTTCTGTTTATACACCTCATATTTGATATGTTATATTAATGTTACCAGAATTTGTAAATTTACTTTAATGATTGTATCTATGTTTTTAAGAGAAAGGGTAGTGGGCAGGGATTCTTGTTTTGCGTTCCTCTGGCCTCTGATGTCGGAGAGAATTTGGAAACATATCAGTGAATCTGATTGGCCAGTGGGCTCATACGAGAACCCTGGGATATGAGGTAGTGAGGAGCAACAGTGCCAAACAGAATGAAGAGATGGCTGGGGAGAGGAAGGGAGTAGTGGAAAGGAGACTTGGCATCAACGCTTCGTTGAGGGGTGTTTGTGTGTTCTGGTGTGTGTGTTCATGGAGTAGGAAGTAAGGGGGTTAACACCTGGATTAGGGCCAAGAGAACTGCTTTAAAATCCAACCTGGCTCTTTCCGGTTTTCTGCAGTGAGAATTCCCACCCGCTGCCTTTTCCTGAGACATTTACTTTCTCCAGGCCTGCAGAAGGAACAGGGTCCGACTAGGCACGGCATAGAGAAAAAATAATGTAGTACATATGTAACTTTTAGAAAGGAGGAGGAGGTCAACAGAGGTCACGATCGATTTTTCTTTTTCTATATGGCTGCATCTGTGCTTACGGTCTGCCATTACATTGATCATATTTTAACAATTTGTACAGCATTACGGAGTATAGCTTCAGACCTCTGTGGTCTGCAGCCTCTGGTGGCTGGCTGGTGGCCGCCACCTCCCCTCTCTAGCACAGCAAGAAATAACTGTCCACTTAAGGCTGGACTGACCGAACATAAAGCCTTTAACTGTTAAAAGCTAGTTTTATGTTAGGCCTCTATAGAATTACTGTGGCATAACTATATTGTTCAGAATCATTGATATATGTTGCACATATAAGATGTATGCAATATTCGATGAATAGTTTGACTTTTTGGGAAATACCCTTATTTGCTTTCTTGCTGAGACTTGCTGAGATGAAAAGATCGATGTTGTTCTAAAATCGGTGTGACAATTATGTAGATTGAGCCAGGGTGTGATTAGCTGATACAAGTTCCAAAAATGCTTACTGGTGCCTCTAAAGTTAGTGATTAACATTTTGCTTCCTCTTTATTTAATCTGTACCCAAACCGAAATGTAAAAACCACAAGTTGTTTTTTTAGAGTGAGCCAGGCTAGCTGTTTCCCCTATTAAAGTGCAAAACTTAAAAAATAAGTTCTTTATTGTTGTCAATCAATTGTCCTGTCAGTTATATTTCCCAAAATTCCAAAAGTAAAAGCATTATTTTATAATGAGAGAACAAGTGTGTTCACAGTACTCCAGTTACCACAGAATAACCATGCATGTAAAAGAATTAAACAAGACGGAGATAAAACAAAAAGTAGCTTTATGGTTGAACATGCACAAGGACACAGTTACAAAATACCCTTCACCCTGCAAAGTATTTATCTTACTGTGGTGGAAGCTTGACTCTTAGCCTGCAAGGCTGCATTCCTCTGACTGTGATGTACAGTAGATAGGACCAACAGGGCAGTGGACATCACTAAGTGAGCCTCGGCAGGCCGAGCTCGGCCTTGGGCCCTAATACTGCTGCAGCTGCAGGCAGATCAGTACAGAGCAGCAAAGTTTGAGCTGTAATGGTGCTTCAGTGTCTGTCTGGAGACCGATTTAAAATGGATGACCAAGCACAACCCCTGTAACCACTGGACAAGCTGCCCCAGAACCTGTCGGCTTCCTCCACTCAGGCTGCAGAAGGAGCTCAGGTGCACCTCTTTAACAGTGTTAAAGGTGACGTGTTTACATATTCACACTCTGTTAAAACTTACAAGCTGCATCAGACCGTGGGAGATATAGTGTATTTAAGCCTTCTCGCTACTTTTCGATCTCATTTCATTATCGGTGCACCTGAATCCGGTTCATTTCACGCTACAGAAGAGACATACGTAGAAGAGGCTTTTTTACTTGGGGGTTATTAAAGCATGGGAATGGTTTATTTGTTTAGCTTTCTATTGCCCCTGCATGAATTGCACTTTGGTGGAGCTTGAGGGAGGGTGGAAAGAGAGAGTAAAGCTCTTGGAAAAAAAAGTGAAAGCTACATAGGAAGAAGGGGAAGGGAGGGGAGGAAAAAAAAAAGCCTCTGCAGCCATCTGCCTTTGTGCCAACAGTTGGTTACTGTGGCAACCAGTAAAAAGTCATTATCTTTAATTTACACTGTGGCAGGTTCAGGTGTTTTCAATTGTATCATTAGCTTTTTCTCTTTGCAGTGACTCACCCATCTTTGGCAGCGGTCCTCCACTTCATTCTGGGGCTCTTCATTCTTTTTTCCCTGTGTCATCCTTTTCTTTCAGCGTGCTGTGTACCTTTCTTTAAGCTGCCTCACTGGCTAATTTAGTGTGTGTGTGTGTGTGTGTGTGTGTGTGTGTGTGTGTGTGTGTGGGCAATCGTCTCCCTTTGTAAGGTTATCCAGTTCCTACGGCATGCAGTATGATACCACTGTACTTTTTAGATGGCGAGGTGTGATGACGGTTGACACAATGAGCAGAGAATGACATGAGCATAAAAACTGAATGGCATTGGTTTGGGGGAGGTGGTGGGCAAAGAGGTAGAGAAAGTGGTCTTCTCTCCTTAACAACAGCTTATTTCTTTCATGTTGTGGCTTGTCAGGCGGCAGCAGCAAGATTTGCAGATGAGCATCCTTAAAGTAGCCTTGTCTGTGTACCATTAGCAAACCGCAAGTGCTAAGCACTTACCAGAAGCTGCTTGTGTTAATCTCCTCCTCTCCTCCCCCAGACTCTCTCTTTCTCCCCTTCTTACCTTATGAAAACTCTTCTCGTTCTCTCTTAATATGTTTCAGTGCCTCATTTATAATTTCAGACACTGTCTTCGCAATCCACATCTAACAACTTTTTGTTCCTTTGTTTGGCTCATTTCAACTCGCTTTCCTAGCGCCGGGCCACCCGAGTTTTTGAAAGGTTGCATTTACTGATGGAAAATAATCTATTTCTCTTTGCGCCACTCAAAATGAAAAAGACAATTTTGCTCTGGTCAAAAACAAAATTAATACAAGCCTTCAAAAACACTTGTAGTTTCAAATCCATTTTAATATCCCGTGGCTAGCTCAATCGATCAGTTTGTGGGTACAAATTGCATTCAATTTAAAGAAAAAAGAATTACCCAAACAAAGCCAGTATTGAGATTTTCTGTCTCCAGCTATTGTCTGAATCTGTGCCTTTAACTATCAAAGAGCCTGTCAAAAGCAGTTGGCATTGCAGTGTCCAGGCGTATCTTTTTATTACTGCTGGCTGCTTTATTAGTCTTCCACAGGGCAGGGAAGGATTGAGGGGATTGACTGGAGATGCGAGTGGAAGTGGCACCTATTGACTAGATTGTCTTCTTGTGCTACTTGCACGGTGCAATGACGCTAAAAGGATACTCTCGCTCAGGCCGGCCCATTGGCAACTAGGCGCCACACGTAAAAACATGACAAGAACAGACCACAAACTCGCTGTGATTTACCGTAGCGGTTGTAATAAGGCATTTTCACAGCCAACACTGTTTCTGAGCTTACACTCCCCAGCATTCTGTAGAAATTGGTTTGTATTTATCTTCCATTTCCCTCTCGGCCCATCCTTGTCCCCTTCCTTCCTATCATTCTCAGTTTAATTGGTCTCAAGATTCAGCAGCGCCTGAACTTTTTCTTGACTTAGAAGCAAAACAAGTTTACTTAAACTTTAGCTTTTTAAGCAGCAGAGAGCAGGCGAGTTAAAAGGTGTGTGTGTGTGTGTGTGTGTGTGTGTGTGTGTGTGTGTGTGTGTGTGTGTGTGTGTGTGTGTGTGTGTGTGTGTGTGTGTGTGTGTGTGTGTGTGTGTGTGTGTGTGTGTGTGTGTGTGTGTGTGTGTGTGTGTGTGTGTGTGTGTGTGTGTGTGTGTGTGTGTGTGTGTTGAGAACAGGCCCTGTCTACACTGGAGCATATGGTGTAGGTTGGGCCTGGGTGTTTTTGTGTGTGTGTGTGTGTGTGATGAGCATCTGTCACCTAGTAACAGTTTGGGTGATCTCTGGTAGATCTCCCTGTTGGGATCGTAACACCTGATTATTTACAAAGCCTTGGGGTTACAAGCCCAGATGGAAAGACTTAAGCAACATTATCCTTATACCCTTACTGCTGCTCAGAAGGCAAATTGTTGTGTTGCTTTAACTTTCACAGTTATAAATATTCAAATGTAAAAGTATTTCTGAATCCGCTGTATTTATAAATCTCGGCTGAGGAGTTTCAGCAGATGGTGCGGTTTATTAATGGCTCTCTAATTGATTTATAACTATGTGAGCCGAGGTTACAGTTATGGCTAATTGTGCTTGATCATATTTGTATCTATTTTAGGAGTTGTTTGCCGAGCCAAAAGGCCAAATAGAGATTTGTTCTAGCTACTGGGGTACCACCACATTTAAAGTATTGCAAATGAAATATGGTGGTTTATGTTTATGCAACTGGTTTTTGAAGTCAAATCCCAGCAGCAGCCATTTTGCACTAGCCATTCTCCCCTGTCCTTCCACTAGCCGTATACAGTAAAGCAGGATGCAGAAAACACAGGTGAACTCAGCCCATAAGCTACACGATGGAAACTTTCTGTCACAGTAAGACAAAACAGTGGAAGCTGTGGGGCTGCAATCAAGTACTGGTTTCAATCAAGACTGTGCCATGAGCGTAATATGGCCATCCCAATCCTAGCAGCAGTAGCTAAAGTGATAAAACTTAAACTCTGGTGGCAGCAGCATCGCTCTGCGAGCAGGCACAGCTTTCCCGTCTTGGTCACCATCTGGAAAACACACCCAGCCCATCTATTAGACACCGCCTCTAGCTAAGGATGAGCGCTCCACTGAAAATGGGTTAATAATGACAATTAAATTGAAGGTATAATGCCAGCAGTTGATCTGTCGCTTACAAATTAGTGTTTTATGTAGATGGCTTTCTCTGCCTGGGTGTGGAATTGGGGTTTCGCGTGAGTCACTGAATCGAGTTATTGAAAATTTAAGCAATGTGGAACTGCGTTTTATCAAGACGGTCTCTTTCTACATGAAGCCTCTTCACCCAGAGGTCAGAGTGCAGATTCATCTAAGGCAGTCAGTCAGGAAATAAAGATAGGAACGTTTCTGTTTCTGTTTTCAGCCGTACTATCCCTTCAGCAGTATGAAAGTCCAACTCCTTTTTCTGGTTCACAGCCTCTTTTTATAGAGGAAATCTATTATGCACCGATTTATATGTTGACAAAGAGGATGTGCTGGAAGCAATTTTCAGTTTGCACTAACGCACCAAGACATGAACACATTAACACAGATTAAATGTAAAAGTTTTGTTTTGTTTGAAAAACCTGCATACTGTAGGTATAAAAATATTCATCAAATAATAACCAGTCCTCGGTATTGAAAGAGGAAGGGCAACCCCAGTTCTGAAAGGAGACAAATGCACACCTTTGCTGTCAAACCAATTACCCAAGTACTCAGAATTGGAGGCGCTTTCAGGTGGAAGATTAGCAGCTGGGTTTGAAGGCCCTCCGCCAAATCCCCCTCCTCTAAGAAGAGTGTGTGTGTGTGTGTGTGTGTGTGTGTGTGTGTGTGTGTGTGTGTGTGTGTGTGTGTGTGTGTGTGTGTGTGTGTGTGTGTGTGTGTGTGTGTGTGTGTGTGTGTGTGTGTGTGTGTGTGTGTGTGTGTGTGTGTGTGTGTGTGTGTGTGTGTGTGTGTGGTATGCAAGCACCTCCTCAACTGTTGCGTGTACTGGACATATTTGTGTACGTTCTATATCTGTCTGCGTTGGAGCTGTTTGTTTGTGCTGTTGCATCCAGTTTGGCTGGAAGGACAGAGCAGCTGTATTGGATGTCTGAATGTGTTTATACAGTTGTGCTGATGCTGACAAGCCTTCTAGCAGGGGAGCACGGATCAGATGTATGCAAATATTGCCAGCAGACAGTCTGCTCGTCTAGCAGGGGCTGGCCTGCGAGGTTAGGTACCACTGCTGGAGAAGACAGAGCTGAGAGAGAGACGGAGCACAGCAGAGACATGCAAAGATGGAGGAAGTCAGGAAATACAGGGAGAATTAGACAAGGGCCAGGGGGCATTGAAAGAAATGAGGAGGCAGTTCATGCCTGGGAGTGGGAGGGAGAGCGTAGGCCCACAGATGAGCTTTTGTCCCAAAGGAAAACACAGGCTTGTCTGTCTTTCCGACCGTGTATGTTAAGCAACACTTGTTGTTGTTTATGTTGTGTAGCCTGTTGAACAGGGAATTTTTGGAGCAAATGTTTCCATGTCCTAAAGTGCATGCAAGTGAACAACTTTTGGTGTTTGGACCCCCAAATTCCAGCTAGGCTACATTGGTATTGTGGAATTTTTTTGGACTATTATACAAAGTGATTATCAAAAAAGTTGCCCAAGACAACATGATTTAAATTGCTTGTTTGTTTGTTTTCTCCGAAATATAGTTAAAAAAATAATTACATTTACAATATATAGGACAAGCAGGAAGGCCCACATTGGAGAAGCAGAGATGTTCAGCACATTTGCTCACTAAATGAATTAAAAAGCAGACCAGTTAATTTTCTATCGATCAACAAAACATCTAATCGACGTCTATATCATAGAGAAATTCATGATTACCTTATGTGAACTTGAAAAAGATCATTTTAAAGGCCTTTATTTGACAGGACAGCTGAAGACAGGAAAGGGGAGAGGGGGGGAATGACATGCAGCAGAGGACCGCAGGTCGGAGTCGAACCCTGGCCTGCTGCGTCGAGGACTAAAACTCTATATATGAATGCCCGCTCTACCAGCTGAGCTCTGCAGGCACCCAAGATCATTTAAAA
>NC_045735.1:27105950-27126393 GCF_008692095.1 Etheostoma spectabile | reverse complement strand
AAAATGAAGATTGCTGACTGAAATCAAATGTAACTTCACAGCAAAGTTGCGTAGAGGTCATAGAAGGAAAGTTGTGACTGCAGAAACACTGTGGCCTCTCACTTTCACTCGCTGTCTGTCAGCTTGGACAGAAATTCCCCTTTCATTGAAGAAGGTATGGCACTTTCAACTTTATATCCGTCATTGTCCATGTTTCCAGCACATTATATTTAGCTGTGCTATCAGGGAGGCCTTCTGGCGCAGTTGAAGAGGTTGAACCACCGTGACACACTCCTTCTCTGCCCTTACTGCTCTTTTCTTCCGCTTTCCAAATAGTCTGTCCATTTTTCCAAGATCCTTTCTTTATTTGACTTAAACCTTGCTCTTTCCTCTGTCTCTGAGTTTCCGATTAGGCTGAGGATTTAGTCTTCTCAGACCTCTTCCTTATTCCCGACATGTTGCATTCTCAATAATTGTTTTTTGTGAGTGTTTATTCTTTGTCCCTTTTATCCTTTTTTTGCTCTTATCCTGCGTCCTTACTCCCTCTGTCGGTCTGTCCACCTCTGTCCACCTCTGTCCACAGCTGGCCCTCTGTCTCTGCAGTGCCAGGCGGAGGGAGGAAATGGAAATTAGCTTTTAGCCTGGCTACATGGCGGTTGCACTTAAGGTTATTAAAACCTATAGGTTTACAATAGTAATACATAGTAGGGCTGCATAGAAGAATGCTGAAAACAACAGAAATGCAGAACTGAGTACATTTTGACCTGCTAATTTATCACAAGTAATGTCATTATTGCAATTTTCAACTATGTTACCGCGTATTGCATATTTTCCTCAAATCATGCAACCCTAATACATAGATAACATAGGTCATAGCAGACGTGCGGGATGAAGAACATAAACTGTATCTAAATTTGAGCAGTATTAGAAGATATGGAATAGCTACTAATTTACTTAGTGCACATATGTGTCAGTGTGATAGTGTAGCCGCAGCGGGGTTTGTTATCTGGGAGCTTTTTATGTGGTTATATCACCATGCCATCGGATCATGCTAATGCACAGACAGCACCACTTGTGATCCTGCAAATGGAAAGATACAAATAGCCATAGCTAATCCAGCGTGTCCATAATCCCAGTCACAACTGATCACCTCTCCTGGATCAGGACCTGGATATGTGATGGCTGTGCTAATATTTTTGTGTTTGTGCGCAGATAATGCATTTTGTATAACATAATAACACATGGCACTGAGGCCATGCTGAGCTTTTGTGGTTGATCTTAGTATTTTCTTCTTATAGGAGTAATTATATTATGGTTGGATTTGTTCATGTGTTTTGGTTGGTATTGGTTGGCCACATGTGAAATGCATTAGCAATGATTCAATTGCAATATTATTTTTTTCTTTTGGTGCGTGCACGCATGCAATCGAACTGTGAGGATATTTGTACTTCTTGTTTGTACTTCTTGACCGGACATATAACTTTTGTCTTGGTGGATAAACTGACTGCACCACAGAGCACTTCAAGCTGTTCAAGTGTTAAATGTGGTGTGTGTAGGCAGATTTTTAATTGTGTATGCCTGGTTTGTGCATCTGTGGTTATGCGCTATATATTTGCATTACATTTTGGACCGTTTTCCTCAGCACTCGTATCATATATATCATCCCAATTTTGCTTCTATACAATCATTTGTGTGTTTATACCCTTATCTCCTGAGGGAGCACAGCCTTGGCTTCTCTTGTCCCCAAATATCCCCGAGGCCAATCCCCTGCCCACAACTCTAGTTTTGTACTAATGGACAACAAGTCTCAAGAGAGAGTCGGAGAAGGGGGGGGGGGGGTAGATAGGAGGATAGAGTGTTGGAGACAGAAAAGAGTTGGAAAAACAATCTTGACAGATGGAGATGGGAAATCTATATGATGAGGATAATGTTTATGGGTGAGTACATGAGGGACAGAAAAATAACAAGGGAGAGTAGAGAGGAAGTACAACTGGTTGCGGACTTACATCACGCAGAAGGAGTGAAATAGAGATTGTGGCCAGGAGCGAAGGTAGGGCCGGCCAGCCTTGTGTCTTAGAGAATAAGGGAGACAGTGAGAGTGTTTCCCTGCTGCCTCTGTGTCATCACCATCACACTACTTCATAACTATTTCATGACCTTTGTTTCCGTTAACTCCCAGCCTTCCTGAGTGTATACTACTGTACAACCAGAGGATTGATTCAGAAACCATGCAAGCGGGCTTCCGCGTTTATCCCCGTTTTAGCAGTTTTCCGTAAGAACCTCACAGCATTTAGTAAGAATATCTGATAGTTTCATCATTGTGTGAGGAAATAACTTCATCACTGGATATCTCTAAGCACACCGACATCTCTCTCCAACAACTCTAAGCCCCTCATTTTGGATTAAATTAGATAAATGAATCCCTGCAGTGTTCCACTTCCATACAACATTTAAAGGTTCCCTCACAACTACTTTTCTTGATTGTCCTCTTACTCCGTTTGAGATCCAGCTTACACATATGGTTATCTTATTCAGTCCATGTACACTCTCCATGTAGGCTAACACGTCAAAGCGTTTGTTTGATACATCAAAACAGGTCTGATTGATAATTACTCCCTGGCTGACTCTTCTTCTTTGCTCTGCAATGAAAGGAATGCAGCCACCCCGTGAAGGCTACATGGTCTCTCTTTATGGACAGTGAACACAGCCTCTTCCCTGCTGCCCTTTGTAGCACGTGTTTTGATGAACTTTACGCCTTACCACCCTAGCATTAGCTTCAGGCTGCACTCCAATACCCTACAGATGCATCCTATCTTCCTTGGCTACTCTTGTCCTTGAGACAATCAGTGACCTAGAAAGGACTGGTTCAGTCAAGGCGAGATTTGCTGGTTTTAGTGTGTTTTGACTGTTATAGATAGATAGATTGGTAAAGGCTTGTTTAAGAAAGGAAGGAGAAAAGGAACATGGAAATTGAGATGTGGTATTTGGGTATGTCCTGCTTGTGATTAGGCAGGGGGGTGATGGGACGGGTCAGACCCTGACCCTTAACTCATCCAGGCCTCATCATGCCCTGCCCCTCTTCCCTGAGGGGATTCCAATGTGCAGCTCACATGACCCAGGCCACTGACCTCTCTCCCCTTCCCCTCATACCCATTCTTCTCCAAACCCCCATCCTCTCCATGTGCACTAACTTCCTCCCCTTGTCTCCTTCCTGCTTCTCTTCCACTCCTCCAACTCTCTCTCTCCCTCTCCTTTTCAGGGTCAGAGGCAGATGTAATGCAGGCCCTAACCTATCTCTGCCTTAGCCTTAAACAGCCCTGGGCCTCGAGACAGTGGTATGTGGCCGGACATGCGCACCAGTCACCAAGCCTCAGGGTGAACTAGGAGACTGGCTGCCTGAGTGCTCTGCAACTGGACTGCTGCACTAAGGCTAGTTTAGCTCAGGCAGGGATGTCTTAATAGGTCTGTGGAAACGGGAAATTAATTTCCTAAATGACTAAATCCACTGTGTAAGAAATGCTGAACTTAGGCTGGTGAAACAAGCTAAATTGTGCAGTTGTAATATACATCATACATTACAGACATAGCCTATGTTTCTATCAGTTTGGGTTGGGCACAGCAGTCAGTCTCAGGCATTTTATTTTTGTCCATTATTATTTCTTCCAATGCATCCTCACATCAGTTAAAATTGAATTCTATTTGCTCCTCGCACTGACATGTCAATTGGACACACCAGGAAAAAAAGAAAGAAAAAAAACTGCGTTGTTTCTCTTTTGTTTGCCAATCCTTTTGTGGTTGTTACAGAAATGCCTCAGCTCTTTGTCTCAAACACCTAACCTGCATTCTACCACAGTAAATATGTTAGTTAACGGTCACAAAATGTGTATGAACTTGTAGATTCACATACACAGCACAAGCATACGAACATTCAAAGATAGGTGGGGTCAGTGAAGCAGATGTTAGCAATGCATCTGTGAGAGTGTTGAGCCTGGCTAGCCTCCAGGTCCATAGGGACTTTAGGAGTGCTTGACTTAATTTAATCCAGACACTCTCACAACTGGTCACAAACATGACCTATTTCCCACATGACACGCTCATCACTAGGGTTTTATATGGAATAAGAAGTGTGTGTGGGTGTGTGTGTGTGTACGCTCATATAGGTCATTTGTGCTAATGTGGGTCTGCATCAGGGCCTCCATACTTATCTGTATGTAACACCCTCTGTCAGCTCAGCAGGCAGTGACTTCGAACATGTCACAACAGTTCAGTTGGTGCAGGGATGCAATTCACAGCAACCTTTGCAGTAGTAGAGCTCACAAACCTACATTAAATCCTTTTTGGTTGATCTCCAAAAGACAATACAGTTATTGACATCTGCATAGTAAAATTGTAATAGCACTAAAGTAAAATGATAGAAATAAGTGAGAACTGTTAATAAATTGAGGCTCTTCTACACGTCAACGACTTATTATATGGATTTCACATCACATTTGTATGACTGTAAACCAAATCAGTGTGTAGCACAAAAGGTATCATGTAGATGCATGTTCTGTTTAGCCAGTGGACCATACCCAGGGGCAGCAGGTCATGTTTTTTGTGGCTGATTGTAGTTGAGGCTGTAATATGAACATGACTAGGTCAGGAAACCGGTGCTCTTTTAACCTGCTGACTCCAACTCTATAGGTGGCACACCTGTAGTTCTTCTCATCTAGTCAAGGCTGTATTCACTAGGTGTGTTCAATGATCACAGACTTGTGGGTGCACACACAATAGAAATCATTATAAGCTTGTGCACACACACAAATTCAGACAAGAAAACCCACACATATGCAGTAAACATACTTATAAGAGAGTCTGGAGAGAAAAGACTGTATTAAACAATAGTTCCCAGGTTATATACCTATTCAAAATGTGTCGACCAGCAAGTCTGGCTTAGCACAACACACACCCCACCTTATTAATAAAGAGACTGGTTCTATCTCTAAGGGTGCCTTGATCCATTTTTCATGCATGTTTCTTCTACAAATATCAAAACACAAGACATTCTTTTTGATACTGATTCCTTTTTCTACTGGCACCTGGTTATATACCTGGTGCAGCACCGGGGAGCACCCGTCTCAGTAATGTTAATTCACCGCCTGATTGGAATTTGCTTTCATGAAACTCAGTGTTTCAAGGCTTTTCCATAACCGTAGCTTTGAACTTTGATTAGTGGCACTCAGCTTTCAAGCAAAACTCAGAAATGTACAGTATATGCAGTAGTTGATACGCTGCAGGTGTGAGTTTGCTTTTTTATCTACGTGTTCCACTGTAGTGAGTTTCTAACTCCTCCTTCCATTTCCTTTTCATTGTCTCCCCCTCTGGTGTAGCAGCATTGGGCTTTGAAGTTCATCTTGGCGCATCCACAGTTCTCTGTTGTCTGACAAACTCAATTCAGCAGCAATGAAGGCTTTGTCTGCTTTTGTGCTCTCTGTCAAACAAGCTATTCATGATTAATAGTGGTTTTAATGTCTGTTTTACTACATTAACGCCTCAGTTATGACATGGAGGGGGTGGTCTTGTACAGCAAGTCTGTGCGCTGGCTGTCTTGGAAGATTTTTGTTCCATCTAAATTGTGCTGTCAAAGAGGGCCATTCCATGATGAGCGCCTCCCTCTCTCTCTCTCTCTCTCTCTCTCTCTCTCTCTCTCTCTCTCTCTCTCACTCTGTCTCTCTCTGCCTCTGGCTCTCTCTCTCACATAATTTTTTTTTACATCTATTGACGGAATAAATTGGCCAGTCAACTTAGCTTCTATGTCTTTTTCTGTGCTATTTTTTTGATAGCACGGCACCAATTTATTGCATCTACTGTAGGTAAATATGTAGAGACATTAGTGATGGTACATCAGCCAACTTGGATCTGTTTGCAGAGTGCAGTATAGTTAATAACGTAGGAAAACATGTTTTTGATGAAGACGAGTCAGCCAACAGGCAGTGCGGCCTTTTAAAATGCAGATGGCTTTCCCTAGTTGGCCAATTAGTAACTTTAGCTCTGGAACACTTATCTGCTTTCATCTTCTTGTGTGTCTTTCATTTGGGGTGCAGGGAGCTTAGTGTGCCTTTTTCACAAGTGTGGGGTCGTATGTGCGTGTGTTTTAGTGCATGTTTTTGTGTGCACATTCATGTATCTGTTTTCTGCGATAATGAAAACCCCACATAGCTCTATTCTACTGCTGTTGGCAGTGAGATGGGCAACCATACTGTTAGATGTTGGGTATTAAGACAAAACACATACAGAGTCTAAACGAACGTAGGAATGAAATGTGGAAGGCATCACTGTTAGCAGTGCAGTCCTGGCAGTAGACAAATTAACTGAGTTGAATGGGTAAAAAGTTGCCTTGTACACAGCTACAGTTGGGTTAAGTAATGCGCCACATTCCAGGCAGCCTTGCCACTGACCTCAATCTTTTCAGGAAACATTCAGTGGAGTAATGGATCACAGATTAAACATTCTTAACAGCACATAGGCCCGCAGTAGACATTAGGATGAGATACAATGGCTCCCTAATAGTAAAGCTTGTCATGGAAATGTTTTTTTTCCTGTATTTCTCTAGATTAATCATATCTACCTATTGTCTCTCTGTCTCTCTCTCTCTCTCTCTACCTCTCTCTATCATGCAGGGCCAAATCCCAGCTCATTGAGCTCCTCTTGCATGGAAACCCTCCTTCCCTGGCAGCCTTCTCCTCTCCCTAGAGCTAGCGGCCAGCATGGCAGGATGAACCTCTGCCAGCGATAATGATGGCCAAAAAGCAAGATGTCCGGGCACCCACCTACAACCTGGTTGTGGTTGGGCTGTCTGGCACAGAGAAGGAGAAAGGCCAATGTGGTGTGGGCAAGTCTTGCCTGTGTAACCGCTTTGTCCGGCAAAGTGCAGATGACTTCCACCTAGACCATACCTCCGTTCTCAGCACCAGTGACTTTGGAGGCCGTGTCGTGAACAATGACCACTTCCTGTTCTGGGGAGAGGCTGGGCGGACGATGGAGGAGGGGCCAGAATGCCGTATGAATGTGGTGGAGCAGACAGAGTTCATTGATGATCAGACATTCCAGCCACACCGAAGCACAGCGCTCCAGCCTTACATCAAGAGGGCAGCTTCTGCCAAGCTGGCTTCGGCTGAGAAGCTAATGTACTTTTGCACAGATCAGCTGGGACTGGAGCAGGACTTTGAGCAAAAACAGATGCCCGAAGGCAAAATTATGGTGGATGGCTTCCTACTCTGTGTGGATGTGAGCAGGGGTATGAACCGGAGCTTTGAGGACCAGATGAAGTTTGTTACCAATCTGTACAACCAGCTTGCCAAAACGAAGAAACCTGTGGTACTGGTTCTCACAAAATGTGATGAAGGAGTTGAGCGCTATATTAAAGATTCACACACCTTTGCCCTAGCCAAGAAGAACCTACAGGTGGTAGAAACATCAGCACGCTCTAATGTCAATGTTGACTTGGCCTTTCTTACACTGGTTCAGCTAATAGACAAGAGTAAGGGAAAGCCCAAAATCATCCCTTACTTTGAGGCACTGAAACAGCAGAGTCAACAGATTGCCTTAGCCAAAGACCGCTATGAGTGGCTGGTCAACCGAATTGTGAAGAACCACAATGAGACATGGCCCATTGTCAGTCAGCGCATGCAGTCTGCCCCTGAGTACAAGGACTATGTTTTCCTTGAAGGGACAGCTAAGGCCAAGAAGCTCTTCCAGCAGCATGTGCATAGACTTAAACAAGACCATATAGAGAAACGTAGGAAGTCCTATCTAAGTAGACTACCACAGGCACTGTCTGTAGTGTTACCACAGTTGGATGAGATAGACCACCTGAGCTGGTCTGGAGTTCAGAAAGTCCTGGAGACAAAGAGAGATTTTTCCCAATGGTTTGTAGTGCTAGATGATACCCCTTGGGAGACCACACCACACATTGATAACATGGAGGATGACCGAATCCCCCAGGACCTCCTGGAGACCCCCGCAGCTGAAGCTATCTATGAGACTCACCTGGAGCACCTAAGGAATGAGCGCAAACGGGCTGAGATGAGATGGGAGTTCAAGGAGAAGCTAAGTGTCTCTCCTTTCATCACACCCGGGAAACCCTGGGAGGAGGCTCGAAGCTTCATCATGAATGAAGACTTCTACCAGTGGCTGGATGAGGCTGAATATCTGGATATCTACAACAAACACCAGAAGGAAATCATTGACAGAGCCAAAGAGGACTTTCAGGAACTGCTTCTTGAATACTCTGAACTCTTTTATGAGCTGGAAGTGGATGCAAAGCCAAGTAAAGAGAAAATGGGAGCGATTCAGGATGTGTTGGGTGATGAGCAAAGGTTCAAAGCTCTGCAGAAGCTGCAGGCAGAAAGGGATGCTCTGGTATTGAAACATATCCACTTCGTCTACCACCCCACAAAGGACACCTGTCCCAACAGCCCCCACTGTGTTGACAGTAAAATAGAGCAGATTCTGGCCTCCAGATTCCCTACCCGCTACCCCTCATCAGATAGTTCAAGACTAGATTTGGGGAGGGCTGAACGGATTAATCTTGTCATCTTAGGAAAAGATGGGCTAGCCAGAGAGATGGCAAATGAGATAAGGGCCTCGTGCACCAGTGACGAACGGTACGTGTTGGATGGCAAGATGTATGAGTTAGCCCTTCGTCCCATAGAGGGCAACGTACGTCTGCCAGTCAATTCATTCCACACACCAACCTTTACACCACATGGTTGCCTGTGCTTGTACAACTCAAAGGAATCCCTCTCTTATGTTGTCGAGAGTTTAGAAAAGCTGAGGGAGTCAACTTTAGGCAGAAGGGAAAGGGAAAACAGCTTAGCCCAACTCCCACTGTCCCTCCTTCTGGTTACCAAGCGAGGGGTGGGGTCAATTGGGGATATTGGGGGGGAAACAGCTCAGACTCTTATCCAACAAGGGCAGCAGGTAGCTGGAAAGCTGCAGTGTGCCTACCTAGACCCTGCCTCTCCAGGAATGGGCTATGGTCGCAATGTCAATGAGAGGCAAATCAACCAAATGTTGAAGGGTCTCTTAGAATCACGGAGAAGCATAGGAAGCAGCTCCCCTCCATTACCCCCTCCACCCTCTGCCTTTAGAGACTCTCAGTCCCAGCCAATGCTAGAGGCAGATCTGAGGTTAGTCATGTGCCTGATGTGTGGAGACACGTATGACATAGACCAGCTCCTTGCTCCCTTCCTGTTGCCCCAGCATTGTCGTCCTGCTGCCAGTCTCAGCAGTGGCACCTCCGTTTTGCTGGATCTCAGTATAGGAGGTCAGAGGCAGAATATTGAGCTGTCACTGCTCTCCTTTCATTCCTCATTCTCCCTCCGCAAGACCAAGCTGGTCCACGGCTACATTGTAGTTTACTCTGCTCGCCGCAAGGCCTCTATGGAGACATTATGTGCTTTCTTGTGTGAGGTCCAAGACATCATCCCAGTCCAGTTGCTAGCAGTAGGGGAGAGTCAGATGGAGCTATCAGACTCAGAGTCAGCTAAAGAGCAAGTCAGCCAGGGAGAGGAACTGGCCCATGAAATAGAGGCCAGGTTTAACACAGTGATATGTGGACATGGTGGGGTAGTAGGGGGGCTTCATAAGATAGACCTTTTCCAATCCTTCCTCAAAGAGGCGGTAGAGAAGCGCACTATTGTTGAGGCCACACACATGTATGATAATGTGGCTGAGGCATGTACCAATGAGAGCATCAGCCCTCGCTGTGGCTCTCCTAGTCCAGTTAACATTCTTATGGACTCAGAGGACGATATCGACCCATCACCACCTTACCCTACCCTGAGGGAGGATGGCAGCCTAAGTTCCCACCTGGGAAGCTTCAAGCTGCCAGATCTGGATTCAAGTGATACCTTCTCTGTCCTTTCTGAACTCAGCACCTTTGAGAGCAAGCTTAACAACAAGGTTCCACCACAAGTGAAGCCGAAGCCTTTACGTAAGGTTAACCTCGGCCCCTACATGGACCAGCAGGGAGGCACTAACCGCCGCTCATTGCCTCAAGCTGTCACCTGGGCTCCAGGTAGCGATGGTGGCTATGACCCCTCAGACTACGCAGAGCCCATGGATGCTGTGAGCAAACCTCGCCCTACAGAAGAGGAGAATATTTACTCTGTCCCTCATGACAGCACACAGGGCAAGATCATCACCATTCGCAACGCCAACAAAGGTCACTCCAATGGAAGCGCTGGGGGGAATGGGTCCGACAGTGAGGCTGAAAGCAGCTCACTGGAGCGCAGGAGAAAGTTGTCTGCCATTGGGGTAAAGCCAAAACTTTACAGAGACAGATCCAAACGACTCGGGAAATTCAGCAGTTTTAGGACGAGCTTCTCTATAGGCAGTGATGATGAGATGGGGGGTCCACCCAAGGCAAGCCAGGATGAGATAGGAGCCCAAAAGGACAACTCCATTGAGGAGATTGAGGACCCCAAAAGGAGAAATATTCTTAAGAGCCTGCGCAGAACTGCAAAGGTGAGTGTTTGTGCATCCATCTGTTTTAGTTGGATATCAGTGATGTATAAGTCGCAACTCTGTTACCAAAACAAGTATACATTTTTAAATTAAGAACATTTCATTTTCTAAGTTGATTCAACTATTCCCAAACAGCAGTTAACAAGTGTTTACCAAAATGTTGCATGTTTATTTTGGATAATTGCCCAAGTAACCTAATCGTTTTGAAATATTGTGTTATCTCAACTAAAGCTTAAAATAACCTCCTAACTAAAGAAGTACCATTCCCTTGAAAGTATTTTGGGAAGAAAAGTGTCAGTTGTTTAAATAGTGGAGATTTAATTTTTTAGCAAAACGCTTACTATAAATTGTAACTTACACTGACTCAGAATGTTGAGCACTTACACCACTTTGTCTGCAGTATATACACACATATATTGGTTTATGTACAGAATGGATAAAATGTCCATAATCCTCCGTACAATTAGTTGGCTGAGATTCAACACCTGTTTGCTTTTGGTGGATACCTTTGTTTATATAGTTGAGGAATAACTAATGAATTCAGTATAATCTCTCTACTCTCTGCGGCTCGGCTGAAAACGGGCCATACTGTAGGAGTTCCTCTGAAAGCATGTCTGGTATATTTGACCCTGTTCTGTCTGTGAAAGCTCTCCAAACTAGCCAGATAATCAGAGGAAAAAGAAAGAATCTCCAGTCGCTAAACTTCTATACCAAAAGGCAGTAACACTTAATGAACAGGGACAGAGCCACAGTTTACACTGTGCTATTTTATGTGCTTGTGCTCATGTGTATGTCTGCTTGGTTGCATCAGCTTTCCCATTATATAGCTGTCATAATGACGTTTGGCATCTTTTCAGCACTATTTTGAAAGCATTAACATCAAAGCAATTCTCGTTGTAGCTGTACATGAAAAGAAAACTAATGGTATATCTCAGCAAATTAGCTGTGAACACCCCTGCTGTTCAGGAAACAATAGTACCAACATGCAAAAGAATGTGAGAGAATCTCAGAACAGGAGTTTTTCACTGCTTAATTATAATTTACAAAACCTGATTGTGCAGTCACCTTGCTTTTTGGCTTGCTTGTACCGGCAGTACCACCACATATTGTTTACAACGTAGTTGTCAAAGGGTGCAAAGCTTTTTGGCGTTAGTGATCTAGTGATTGACTTTAGAGTCATCTAGTTAAGACGGTGTTTACTGTTCACTGTTGTGGTACTGCAGTGATGTGCCAAGGCTGGCCAGTTTGTTCCTAAAACTAAGAAGTGTTCCCTGTCAGCTTGGCTTTCTTTGCAACCTTCCTTTTTATCAAATTCACAGTCAATGTCTTCTCTTCAAACTTTCAGCTTCTCACATTCCTGTCACACTCTTTCTCTCTCTCCCCCCTTATTATGTTCGCCTCATATCTCTCCATCCTCGGCGTCTGTCTACCCCTCTCCCGTTTGTTTCTGTGCGTGTCTCTCGACACGTGTTGTGACGATAGTTTTGACCTTACTTTGTTAGGCTTATCAGCCTGGTATGCTGTTCATCTGCACACATGGCGCTGTTCAGAAGTGTCAGCTGAATAGAAGTTACAGCTGTGTATTTTGTGTGTCTGTGATAATTACCATGGCTGGCCGTAGGGTGGAACAGGAGGGGGGATGATTAATGTTTTCACACGCTCCGCTGTGATGTCCAAGTAAGTGGCTTTGTGAAGGCTCACCGAGCTCCTAAAAAACAGATCCTTTCCTTAATTCACTAACTCACTTAGTACGTAGTGTATGCCATTTGTCCTTCTACAAATGTGTGCAAGGCCAGACTACCAGTTATTTGGAGAGCCCAGTTCAAGCCCCATGTTAGCAAGTATACACATACCCTGTGCTCTGAACCTGTCCTTAGAGGGGAGGGGGGGGGGGGCCCAAATGAGATCAATAAAGTATCGCATGACACATTTTTACCCTCGCTTCAAAAACAAATCCCCAAGAATAATTTAGATCAGTGTCCTCATCATTACTCTAATTAATGCCTCTGATTTGTGCCCCAGAGCAGATCCGGGATCTATATATCCATATTAAAGACCATTATGGCTTAATTGTGGTTTTAACAAAGTGATCAAGTTCCATCAACTGTTTTCTAAGCAGCTGCCTCAAAGAAAAGAGTCTATTTTCAATCTGCTGCAGCCGGAAATACCCTCAGGATACCTAGTGTGTTATTTGGTCATTTCAGGGTGTGATGTGTTGTTGTCACAGGGTGTGACGTGTTGTAGCAGGGACTTAGAGGGTTGGTATAGAACCAGCTGTTCCTGTTAGTGGCTTGTCAGTGTTTACAAAGAATCAGATTGTCAGTTGGTTTTAGGAGGAAGGCTTGGGTTTATGGTCAGAGCCTTAGGGTGCTGTCCACCACTCTGAGTCATGACATGTAGGAACAAATAATTGAAACTAGACTCTGAGCTGGTTTTTAAAACCTCCTTCACCTCAGGCAATGACCAACTGCGTCTCTGTCCCACTCACCCTCCCTCAGCGAGGGCCGGAAACATTTCCTCTCTTTCTCTCCTGCTGCTTTTTTTCCAAACCTCCTCAGCCAGCAAAAGGAATGCAACAAATTCCTCTGTCACCTAGTTCCAGTCTAGTGTCCTCAAAGAAGAAATAAGAGGGAGGGAGACAATCAAAGAAAATGAGAAAACACAACCACAGAAAGAAAATGAAATGGAGCCAGAGAGAAATAAGAGTTCCAATAGAATTGGTATTTTTATTTGTTTTTGTACTGTGGCTTTGTGTTTCAGCATCCTACAGCGCCTGTGTATGTAAACGCTCACCGTGGTGTCTGTATGTTATTATTAAGGATATGTTTTGTTTGTCTTTTGTGGTAGAGGTCTGTTGTGTCTTCTCAGCGCTGGCAACATATCCTGTCTCAGTCAGCAACTAAAAGGAGTGGCCAGAAGGCAAAACTGCAGGGGGAGAAGACAGTGAGAGAGAGAAATGTGGATGGAAGAGCGAGAGAGGAGAGGGGGTGGGGGTGGGGTTTAGACACAGTCTGCTAAATTAAGATAGGGCACAGATATACAACACAGTCCGTGTGATAGGACACAAATAAATTATGAGCTGCTACTTGGAGCTAAAAACCAAGCTGGCAGTGGTTTATGACAGAACAGCTCTACGACCACAGAGGCTTTTGTCTTGTCGTGTTACATCTATTATTCCTGCCACCCCTTCAGTTCACTTAAAGCCTCATGTAGGGATTTTGTGCATGTGTGAATAATAACTTTGCATGCATATGCGCACATGTTCAGCTAAATGCCACAAGTAGAATAACATCTGTACATTGAGAAAGGAAGCGTCGCAGAGGGGTCGGGCTGGGCAGCAGTGGAGTTAGCTGAGAGTGATAAGGAAAGGGGTCCCTGTTAAGAAATCGGCTTATGTGGGGCTCATAATAGAAAGATGACTGGGCAACAGTTACTGATGTGCTGAGAAAATCTTTAGTTATTTAACCTAGATGTGTTTTAACACAGAGCATCACTCAGGGGCCTTGCATGACGTGCACACTCTTAGTTAGTGTTATTGACGTTGACATTTGGTTATCCCTACACCAAAGCACACGGTTGACTGGGAAATTAGCAACAGTGCCCTTTTTCTTACAGTTTTTTCAGAGAAAATCACCCTAGATAGAAAATCCAGGATGATACTGGATCTTTGAAACCTATACCGATATCAACACTTCAGAAGAATATGCAATAAATTAACTGTTTTCTGAGTAAAGATATTTGGCATTTATGATATGATTTTCTATGATAGCTGACCATATCAGTAAATATAACAGTACAGTATCTTTTCGATCGTTAAACATCATTTTTATTGTAAAAAAACACAAACAAAACTTTTATTAAATTTAAGTTCAAAAACAACAACAGTCCAAGAGGAAATATAGATACGATTGCGGCCAATAAAACAGATATTACTTTAGCTTACTTTTCAATTTCTTTTATGTATCTCCTCACATACTCACTGAATATGAATCAACTGTCATAACAACATATCGGTCAATAATAGCGGTCTGCAGATGTGTCGGTCAGCCTCTTTTAGGTGGTAGTGAAAGCAAGATTACAGAATAAATTCACTAAATGTTCAAACAACAGGCAGAAAGAAGACGTCCAGGTGAGCCTGTGTTGATCTTCTCTGTTCTAATTAGTTTTTCCCTGCTTGTTTTCGTGTGCGTGTGCGTACGTGCGTGCTATCGAAAATGTTTGGTGGAGTGCAGTGAGGCCAGTATCTGGAGCAGAGGGCACACCAGGCTCCTTCTCTCTAATGAGCACTCCTCTGCTCCTTCCCTGGGTCTGTCTGTCAGCCCTGCACTGCTCCCAGAGTCTGTGTGCCCAGCCGACCATGCATGCCTGCCTCACCACCTAGCCTGCCAGGGCAGGGCCTCAGGGGGCCGACAGACTTACTAGAGATCCAGGCCTCAGGGGCCTTTAAAACATTCCCACTGAATGCCATTGAAGCGCACTACAATCCCTGCTGATGCCTCAGCGATACAGAGGCAGACCGAGAATGTTGCAGGATTGCATTAGAGGTCACTTAACAGGAAAATAACAGGAGTTAGAAAGTAATTAAACAGTGAATGAGAGAGTTTGATTATCTGAGAGCTGCAGTGCAGCAGACAGAGAAGGAGAAACGCAGAATGGCAAAAGGAGGGCAAGGATGAAGAGACCAGAGTTAAGAAATAAGTGATGTATGTCAGATATATATTTATGCACAAAACTGTAGGGGTGTGCAAAGAAATGGATTCACATTTATATCGTGATTCAAGCTCTACAGATTCAAAATCAAGTCATAGAATTCCAAAAATCGATTCATATTTTTTGTTGTTGTTGTAATGGTGTGTATACTATCACATGAGAAAGTAACTACATTTGTATACTGTGAATTGTTTTTGTAATAAAGAATTGTTTTCCAATTTGAATCTTGAGCCAAAATATTGATATTGAATCATGACATTTTCTGAATCGTGCACCCCTACGAAACATGTAACTAAGGAATGTTTGATTGCTTATCAGTTTTGTGTGTGTGTGTGTGTGTGTGTGTCTGTGTCTGTCTTTTAGATACTAACATAAAAACACTGTCATCTTAAAACAAGGTCATGGTCTTTATAAAGCAAGTCATTTCCAGAACAATGCATCTCGGCTTAGTGTTATTTTGGACATGTGTGCCTATGTCAGCAAAGCTCAAATAATGTTACATTTTGTGTCTTAGTGCTCCTACCAATCTGTTCTTTCCTCTTGATTTTTTCTCCCCAGAAGCCACGACCCAAACCCAGGCACTCCATCTCGAAACCCATCGAGAGCAACTACTTTGGGATGCCACTAGCCACCGTGGTCACTCCTGAGAGGCCAATTCCAGTCTTCATTGAGAAGTGCATCCGTTTCATTGAATCAACAGGTAGGAATCTTTTTGACTTCATTATTAAGTATTAAGGAGTACAGATGCTCTACAGAACAGGCTGTTGTTGTCAGTCATTTAAGTGTTAACTGCCTCTGCATATGCTATACCCGTCTCCTTTGAGCTCTCTTTTGCCCTATATTTTGTCCTTATCTTAATCCTCCTCCCTGGTGGGATTGGTCCTCCTTAAATCACATGCAGCCTTTGTGTCTATGTGCACTTGCGTCCATGTTTTCTTTCTGTCTCCCTTACTCTGTCAACATTTGATAAATGGTAGTGCTTTGCTGAGCTGTAGGCTTTATAAGTGTGGACTTCCAAGGATGTTAACCAGCTGGGGGTGTTATCTTACTTTTTTGATAACCTAAATAGTTTTATAATCTCAAAAGCGTAAAGCAAAAAGGGCTGTGTTGAAATCCACGGGCAAAGCCAGTTCCTTATTTGTGTATGTATAGATTATACAAATACCGCTCATGTGGCAACTCCCAAACTGGTTAAAACATCAAGCAAATCACGCTGGCTTCTGTTTCCAGTGGTTACAGTCACAGTATTTTCTGTTATCTTTAAAATGAGTCACCATCAGAGCCACATTCAGATCAAAGTGATAATGAGAAAAGCCAAGCAAGAAATAAGTTTGTGATGGAGAATATTGTTAGAATGGCTCTATGTATTTTAACTAAAATACTCTCATCTGCTAACCTTGAACTCGGTGTGGATTAGAGGCTGTTGCCACCGATCATCCACACACACCCGTTCCTCCTCTCCTCTCCTCTCCTCCCTGGGAGTACTGGGAGCACAGATGTGATTGGACAGCCTTTCTTAACCTTGCTACCCTGTTGCCCAGATGCCAAACCCCCTGCCAGGCTATTCTGGTGTCCCACTGCCCCAGGACTGCCAGCTTGCCTCTCAGTCTGCCACCAGCTGTTACTAAAGCCAGAGGCGACTTAGATCAGGGTCAATAGTATGTATAGCTATTTGTACACATCTGTCGGTTCTTGGCTGGTCCGTAAACAGGATTTCAACAGGAAGTCCTGAGTCGATCTCTCACCCCTTTACCGCCAAACACTTTTATAGTTGTATTTAGTTAGCTGTTTAATTGTAATTTTATTATTAATTATAAGTTTTATTTAAATGGCAGCATCCCCCTGAAATCACCTCAACTGACCAATATCTGCCTTATAGAGCTGTCTCAGAGAAGAAGGTAGATTTTTTTCCTAGAACCGGTATTGGATTACATACTACATTAACGTTTTTACATGAAGGTCACAATTTTATCATAAAGCTCTCTCTCTCTCTCTCTCTCTCCATGTTGCCAGAAATACAATTGTGGTGTATTAAATACTCCATTCTTCATTATTTTATTGATTTGAAATGGTTTAATGTTTAAATGTTTAAAACTGTAAAAAACCACAAGGGTGTAACGTTACTGGTAGTTACTGTCCTGATACTTGGAATTTTTTTAATGTTTGTCTTGTAGAAACCTTCATTATGCATCAAAGTCGTGTTTATTAAAAATGTGCACAGGTATTGTTTAAAATTGTCTTTTTCATTCCATAAAGTGAGTTGCATGTGAGTTTTACAAAACGTTGCTGTTGTTTACCGACATGCCGTTGCATTCCACTGTAATCTCTGTCCTGATTAAAGACTGTATTTGTGGATTACTGCAGCCTCAGAAAACATCCACCACCTTCCTCTGTGTAGGAGTATAGGGGCAAAGCTGTAGATAACAAGGCATCACGTTAGATTTCACCTCCCCCTATTCAGGTGGTAACTGGAGCAGCCAGAGCTCTTAGTGCTGGATGGAGGAGGAAGAAACGGGTTGAATGTGTTTATGTTCTTACACACTGTCGTGTGTGCGTACATGAAGATGTTTTCCACCTTTTACCCTCACTCACTCCTTTAGGATTTCGGCCTAATCCTCTGCTCCCGTGCCCCTTTTTTCTCTACTGCTTTCTCCCAATCCAATCATCCTTGTCCCTTGGTCTCTAGTACCTTCACTTGTCAAACTTCATTTCTTTCATCTTCTTCCTAACCCATATTTCTATTTCTCCCTCTGTTTTATTGTCACTTCTCTCAATTCACTGCATTTTTTCCCCCCTCGTGCTATCCCCTCCATCTCCCCTTTCTTCATTGCTTTCGCTCCTTCTTGTCAGCGTGCGTGTGTGTGTATGTGTGTGTGTGCGCGTGCGTTTTTGCCAGAGGGTTGCCAGGCAATGTTCTGCCCCATAGCTCGCTCTGACCGATCAATATCACAAGGTAGGAAATTGGAAGAATGTTTGGGCTCAGCTCTTTTCTGTGTGTGTTTAGCTTGCGCCCATGGTATTTATGTGTGTATGCGTGTGTAAGAAGTGTAGCCTCACACATCTCGCAGTCAGAAGCAATAGGAGTGTGCGCACAGAAATGCTTAGTTTACATACTAACACATGCGGTACAAAACGGCACACCCACACAGAAAATGACTGCAGCTTGCGAGGGGAAATGAGTTACAATGTGCTATTTCGTTTTTGATTGTAGTTGCTGTAACTCAGACTTTACTTATACCGTATCTGCGTCTACAATCTGTGGGTATAATGGCACTCACAGGAAATGACCATTCAATGCTGACACTATGTTTATCACTACAGTATGAGCTGATAATAAGTGACGTTGTGAGGCTGACCCTGGACCTGCAGCTTTGACCTACATCCTTCCCTTCTCCCTCTTCCTCAAACAAAAATACTCACAAACCAAACATGCCTTTATTATTATCTGTTTAAATGTAATAGATAACCCTCACAGCCTTGTGTTCATATACTGAATCATGACCTATTCTATACGATGAAAATATATATTTGTTTACCCTCTGACAAAGTCAAATTGTTACACTAGTCAGAAAAACATTTATGGACTCAAAAAATCAAGTGTTCTTTATTTTTTATATAGAGGCATATTTTGGCAATACACATGAGAACATAAAGAAAGACTTTTCTGTTTTTATTTTTCTATTCAAACGTCTTTCTTCATTTCTTTGTTGCTCCTTATAATTGTGCTTCCCAGCTCACTCCCTTTGTCCCTGATGATAATAGCAGTAAATGTGTTATTTTGTGTTATTTTCATGCATTCTGAGCTCGTAGAAAAGCAGCTCTATAAAAATCAATCCGGTGTGACTGCTGTTGTCTCTCCTGAGCTCTGGCTGTATCTCGCCGTGGTATCCGCAGTGTGTTCTGCCAGGGGGATGATGAATGTGTGTTAGCGTGTGCGGGCATATCTGTTGGCCTCCATAGCGACGTTAAGGGCAGATACCCAGCCACCGCCTGTTTTCATGGTGAAGTCAGCCGCTGGGGTCTGGGTTGATGTGGGATCAGCTGGAGTGTTGATGCTGTGGGAGCACAGCCACTAACTGCAGGGGCGTTTATCGCTACCTGAGTGTGATTGCAGGTACACCGGTGTGTTTTTGCCCAATTCAGTGCTGTTGGAAGCTGTGAAGTCATTATAGATGGTTGTATTTGAAGGTGTCTACTACCGATGTAGACTCAAGAAGCTAAAAGTAACAATTTAATATGTCCTAATATGCACTTTAGTATGGATTGATAATAGCTTAAAAGGTTAGAAAGTTATAAGTTAAAGTTACATTTTCTAACACAACGGAAGACATGTTTAAAGGATGCCGGAAAAAAACACTTGTATGCCACAGGAAGTGCTCATATTTAAGTTGACCCATGAAGCGCTGGTGCTTTGTTTGACCCTAGAGGAAGAGGAAGCTGTTGTCTGTTTTGTAGAGCTCACCTTTCATCATTTCCATTATTGTAAAACGCTTCTACAGTATTTGTCTTTTTTATCCACTCAACCAACCTCCATCCATGTGTGTTGTTGTTTTAAGCACATTCCCCAGCCCTCTATAGATTCTTATCTTAATCCCTTTATTCGTTCTCATTCTATCTTTCATCAGTCCTGACTCCCCCCCCCATCTTTCTCATACTTGCTTGTCCCATTTTGCTTCTCTCTTTCTCTCTCCCTCCCCACCACTGCTACACTACTCCCCTCTCCCTATCTCTCACCCCATCCCTGTTTTCCTAGTGTCTGGCTAGAAAAGCTTTTGTGGATAATTGATTGGGAAGAGGGGGAGATCGATGCTGTATGCCTTGACTGAAAGCTCTCCCATTTCCTCCCTGCTTCTTTCTATCTCACCCCTCTTCTTCTGCCACTCCCTATCTCCTTCACTCCCTCTGGATTGCGCTCTGTCTCCCTAAATCTTCACCAAAATGATTAGACAAAGAAGAGAGAATTCTAAGGGTGGGAGGTGTAACCTTGTCTCATATAAACTGGAAAGAAATATAAATAAGGGAAAATGAAGTGAACCCCCACACAGACCAGCTATCCATGTGCCGTTCGCCATCCCGCTTTGACAGAGTTGCTTGTGTTTTCCATGTCTGAGTATGTGTTGCGAAGATACAAGACTAAAGATTATATTTACTAAGCCTACTGCAAATTGCATCACCACTATTCAATTCAGGGAGTATCTACTAAGATTAATATTTGATATGATATACAAAATAAGAACGATACTCG
>NC_045735.1:27087076-27105940 GCF_008692095.1 Etheostoma spectabile | reverse complement strand
GTTTTGTACGAGTGTTTTCTACTGCTGAATATTTTGACTTTTGTACTGCCATTGTGCTTCCCCACCCCTTTTAACATGAAAATGTATACAGCATGGGAGGAAATATTACCTTAGTTAGTCATTGGTTGTCAGCTCAACACAAATAATCAGTGATTGAATTAAAAAGGTCTCCCTGAGTTATGACAAATCAATGTGGGAGAGTTTTGTTGTTTGTTAAAACTGTCAACTATATTAGATTTTTAGATTATAATGGAATGGAGTATTGATGTAAATGGATAATAAAAGTTCTCCTTAATAAGTATTTAATTTGCTGCTTCAGTCATAATATATTTAACTGCACCTGCTGTAAGCCATCAAAAATCCTGTAAAATATACAAACTGTATGTATACAGTAGAGATACACACGCACTGTATATTTGTTGTTGTTGTTGTAAATTGTATTCATGCAAATGTTTTAGTATAACAATATAAAGACAAAGCATATACAAAAGGCAAAATCAGACAAGAAACTATCGAAAACAACATGAACAACAAAAACAGACAAATGTGTAAATGTACAAGTCTAATTATTGGACGAGATGCCCCAAAATGTCCACTTATAAAGAGAGTCAGAAATGAAGTCCAGGAAGCCAGAAGGGATCAAGGCAGGCCCACACAGCAAATGGAATAGCACAGTCCCAGTGTGCAGATATAAGACAAGAACAGTACAATGTGTCGCATGCACCCACAATAAGAAATAAAATAAAAACAAGACATCAGGTCTCAGTTTGTGGTCTTTCCCTTCTCATCTGCTCTATGAAATGGCCTCAAATCCTCTTAAATTAAGCATGGGAAATCCATGTGTATTTTTCCAGAATAAAGCGATGAATGGAGAGCTCTTCTAATGTCACCTTTTTATATGCATTTTTTAATTTGCTGCAGTTTTCTTTATTGCTTAAGTGTTTATGTTCTCTGAACCATTAGACAGACCAAAGTTGTCTATAACTCTCTGTGGCAGAAGGCCCTTTTTATGCGTGTGCTTAATAAAGCAGTGCCACGGTTTTACACCTTATTTTTCCGGGTGATAAATATCAACAAGCAAATTAATAATAGGACATTGTAATAGTAAGCTTGTCATAGTAAATATCACAAGCAAATGCAAATTTAAGCCTTTCTACTTTTAGCTCCATTTTCTGCCACAAAACCTCAGTGGGACCCTTTTAGTAAATAAGGAACGCAATTTGACTGTTTACAAAGAAAGACTGCACACACTGAGTAATTATCCTCCAACGAATGACATCTGCAGTTCCTCAAGTCATTATAAAGTGTGTAGCTACTAAGATAGCCTCAGCTTGTCACAGCGCACCAGCGGGCTCTTAGCAGGCCTGCAGGAGTGCTTTATAGGTTTAATAAATAGTGCTAATAGTGTGTTTAGATGGAAGGGGACATACTGTAGGGAGAGGCCATTAGAGCAGCCTGCAGTAGCTCTACTTTTTCAGGACTTCATTGTGCATCTATACGCCGTGTAGTGATAGATCAGAGAGTTCATGGTGGTAATTGACTAGCGACTACAAATACTTAATGCTTGCAAATTAAACACTTGAAAAGAACACTGAGCTAATAACATTCCTCTCTCTCTCTCTCTCTCTCTCTCGCTCTCTCGCTCTCTCTCTCTCCACCCACTAGGGTTAAACACAGAGGGCATCTACAGGGTCAGCGGGAACAAGGCAGAGATGGAGAGCATGCAGCGGCAATTTGATCAAGGTATGTTATTTTCTGCTTAAAGTACATACACCTACAAGTGTAGATATGCCCGCTTGCTTCAGCTGTACACTTACAAGGGTGTAAAGAAAAGGCCACAAAATGTGTGTGTGTGTGTCTGCTTCTATCTATAACAAGCCCGGATCCCCTTAATTAACCAGGGAGCATTAATTCTACTGAAGGAATTGGCCTTCGCTCCCTTTTAGACTTTAGAGCTGCCTCCTCGATCTTGATCCTGCTCCTGCGTGCATGTGCATGTCCACACGTGTGCGTGTACAAGTGCTCTCAATGTGTGTCTCCATACGTGTGTCTATCTGCTGTGGGCCGTTAATTACCTCCAGATTGGTTTGGTTAATGAAGCATGTCGCTGCCAAGATAGATAGCAGAGCAAGCCTGTGTGTACGCGTGCGTCCACGTCTGGTTAAGGTTATATCCAACTCGGGTAATCAGAGTTGAAGCCCCACGTTGAATCATTCTGAGCCTCCGGCCAATGGGACCAGACATTTACAAGTAAAACTACCAGAGATGTTCCAAAACCAATACCAGTATTGGTATCCCCTCGGATACTGCCTAAAATGCTGGCATTGGGAATTACTGGAGTTTATGCACCAATCTGATACCACGTAATAAAGCCCTAAAGACAATCTACGTTAAAGTAGTTTATTATGTTCTTTTTGTTCATGTTTCACAAAGAGTTTAACCTGAGCCAGAACGGCAACAAAGATAGAAATCCTATTCCATCCATACAGGGATAGTAGTACACACTTGTTAAGATATATGACACGCTGGTATCGGATCAGTACTCTGTATCAGCCAATACGCAAGTTCAGGTATCAGAATCGTTATCGGGAAGCAAAAATAGTATTGGATCATCTCTAAAAACCACAGCGTAGGTGTCTCATAGCCATACTGAAGATGGCCCTTCATCAGCCCCCTGACGGTTCAGATAACTCATGGCAAACTCTCAAAATGGGAGCTCTCCTCAAGACTTTTCAGGAAACTTACCAACCAAATTTGTATTACTTTTTTCTTGCCTCTCTTCTTTCTACACGTTTTACCTTTTCTAAAGTAAAAGGTTATCAGAAAAAGGCTTTTTTTAAATTAAGTCTCTTGCTCACACGTACTCTAGTGCTCCAGTGGAGTTGTGTCTGGCTGTCCCTCTCTGCTCAAATCTACTTTATAATTGTCTGCAGTTCATTTTACTTTTATCAAAAGCCTCCTATGGCATCACTAAAGATGCTATTTTGTTATTTATTCATATTGATTAAATGATGATTTGAACAGAACTGTTGTCTACAATGTCTGCGCACAATCCAGAACAACCACAAACCGGGAATTATAAGTGGGCAATATGGATGAATAGTGTAATTACACACTGTAATGTCTGATTTTGATTTAGTACATTTTCTGGAAAATCAATAACCAGACTGTCATTTTTTCATTCAGAAAATATAATACCAACTAAATTACATTGATGCAAAACTCATAAAAGTCTATTATTTCCATAAAACACTCCTGATCATTCATTTGTCAAACCAGCCACCACGCTTTCTGGTGGAATACGTGCAGTTTTAGTTCAGTTATATGACAGACTGAGCATAAAAAATAGTTTCTTTGTGCTGCTTATCGTTGTACTCAGATATACTTTACAACACAATAAAGCCCAGAACATATGAAATGAAAAGTAAGGCATTGATTTTGAGACATTTCTTAACTTTTTGTTAACCTTTGTTTATGTTGGTACAATTGTGATGGCATTGTTCCAGACAGCTACTCTTAAGTTAATTTCCAAAATAGAGCTGTAATATAAGGTGCCCCCCTGATTTAAACTAAACTGTATGGCATTTACATATATATATATATATATATATATAATATATCATATATATATAGCACACACACACACACACACACACAACACACACACACCAACACACACATATATTAATATTATATATTATATATTATTATCGTTGTGTGTGTGTGTGTGTGTGTGTGTTATATATGTGTGTGTGTGTATAAATAGTGTGGTGTGTGTGTGTGTGTGTGTGTGTGTGTATATATATATATATATATATATACGATATATATATATTTATATATCTGTATATATGTATATGTGTTCAATTTTAGTGGAGGTAATAGATGTGTATATATATATGTGTGTATGTATGTATACATCTATCATATATGTGTATGTATATATAGATATGATGTATAATATTATATTGTGTATTTTATATATAGTTAATATTATATATGTTCTAATATATATATGTATATTCTATATGATGTGTATGTACTAGTATCTATATAGTATGTATATATATATGGATATATATCTATTTCTACTATATATATTATTATATATATGTATTGTATGTATATATATATGTGTATATATATATATATATATGTGTGTATATATGTATGTATGTATGTATGTATGTATGTATGTGTGTGTGTGTGTGTATATACACAGTAGATTCACATTATATATCATTATAGCCCAGTCTGTGCTAAGGTCATCATTTCCAAAGCAGCCACCTCTCTTATTTAATGTATGCATGTAAGATTGTGATATACTGTATACAGTATAACTGATATGTGTGTTTTGTACTTCAAATCTTTCCATTTCAATTATTTTTCCAGACCACAACCTGGACCTAGTAGAGAAAGACTTCACCATGAATACAGTAGCTGGAGCCATGAAGGCCTTCTTCTCTGAGCTACCTGAGCCTCTGGTGCCCTACAGCATGCAGGGAGATCTGGTGGAGGCCTTCAGTAAGTCCTGGGGCTCTGGTGAGAGGGGGCATGGGGCATATGGAGGTGGGCGAGCGTTCTGCACATAACCCCGGGAAGTAATGGATTTTGCCTTGAAATCCATTTCCCCGTCTTTGTAAATTTTCTTTAACCTAACAAGCACAACTCTTGCAATCCAAATTCATTCATGGGGAGAATTGGATTTGCCACTCAGGGGAGGGTCGGAATGTGGAAAGGAGGGGGGGGAGAAAAAGGGATGAAGGATAGATTATTTAATGCTTCGGGAAGAAGGATGATTGCACATGATGGAGGGATGCAAAAGCACTATGGAAAATGGGGTCTGGATGAAGTCATGAGAAAACAGTCATATGTTAGATAAATGAGGATGCTCCTGTTCTCTCCACAGCCTCTCTTCTTCTCTTTGTGTCCTGTAATCTGTCGAAATGGAGATTTAAGGCATAGCTTAGTCTTGCATCGTGCCAGAAAGATTTACCCTTGGGCTGGAAGGCTGCTGTCACTCACCAAGCTGTGTGTGTGTGTGTGTGTGTGTGTGTGTGTGTGTGTGTGTGTGTGTGTGTGTGTGTGTGTGTGTGTGTGTGTGTGTGTGTGTGTGTGTGTGTGTGTGTGTGACTGTGTGACTGTGTGACTGTGTGACTGTGTGACTGTGTGACTGTGTGTGACTGTGTGTGACTGTGTGTGACTGTGTGTGTGTGACTGTGTGTGTGTGACTGTGTGTGACTGTGTGTGTGTCGGCCCCGGCGAGACTCTTCAGCCGTGACAGAGACCTGATAAAGCTCCTGCAGTCTGTGCCACAATAGAGGAATAGAAGAGAGAGTGAAAACAGAAGTTTAGTGACAAGAAAGCCTTCAATTGGTGGAAAATAGCAAATTGTGCTTGGCATGTTCAGAAGTCAGAAGTCTAAGTCACACTTAGAGGTGGAGGAAATGTGGCATACAGAAAAAGCTGGGCGTGTGGATTTAAGTGCATATTGTCATGGTGACGTTACTTTAAATAAGCTGTAGGAAGTTATGTTTTGATTACCGATGATGAATGTACGGCAGGAGGAACTAAGGCTGTGTTAAGTCATGACGCCTCAAATGTGTTTTTGATCCACGCTGACCTCATCGTGGGAATACAAACTCCAATTCTCTGATTGTAAATCATGTTTGTGATGTGGACGAGAACATCTGCTGTTCCCACTGCTGCTCTCGGCCTCACTCGCAAGCAAGCACACAGGATGGACTGTGTTAACTGGTGACGTCAGCTTTTCTGACTCACTCCTCGCTGCCATCAGGCTTAACACACCCAGTGCTATGTGTGTGTTTGTGTGTCAGTTGCTGTAATCTGTAGGACATTGTGATGGGTGTATTTTTCTCCTCTGGAATGTGTGTGGTCTTTGTCTGGTGATTTATTTATTTCTTTGAGAAATTTAGTTTGGAGTCCTTTTGAATCGCGCGTGCGTGCGTGCGTGCGTGCGTGCGTGCGTGTGTGTGTGTGTGTGGTGTGGTGTGTGTGTCGTGTGTGCGCATGTGCGTGTGAGTGATTGGGATGTGTGACTAGTACTGTTGTATGGAAATCACTGTGCCGCACAGGTTTTTGGGAGCTGAATCCAATTGCTTTCACTATTGCTCTTCAAACGTCTCGACACCACCCAACCCCCCCCCCCATCTCTCATTATGTTAACTCTCACGCCTCTGACACCTTTTCCACAGATACCCTTACAAAAAACAATTTCCAACACTTTCCTCCCACCTCTCTCACCTCTCTCTGCCACCCTTCAGAGATCAACGATAGGGAGCAGCGCTTCCAGACGATGAAGGACATTCTGCGCCGCTTCCCCAAGGAGAATTACGAGGTCTTCAAATATGTCATCAGCCACTTGAACAAGTAAGTGAGTGAGTGACACAAAGTCAGACTCTGATGACCCCGCCGGTCACCCAGTCAAGTGACCTAGCAGTGACATCACCGAAAACATCCCACACACAGAACAGAGGTTGCTTTACTCAGGTTGAGTCATGAGCTGTGTTAATGCAGTGCTTATTTAACCTCTGTTGGCATGGGGATTACTACTGGTCCTCAAAAAAATGTCAGGAATACTTTCTGGTTTAAAGTCAAACTATAGCATAGATCAGTGGTTCCCAACCTGTGAGTCAGGACCCCTGACAGGTCTCTAAATCTGAGGAGTCACAAGATGATTAAAGGAATAAGAGGGGGTGAGAAAATGCATGTTACACAAAATGATGCTTATGATTCTACAGTTTTTGTTTCTATTTCATCAAAAAAAAAGTACTTTCTTCAAATTAATCTTTCTAGGAAGGGTGACTCCCTCTTTGATTGAACTGCTCTAAACTTGTCTACGCTACGGCCAAAACTTTTAATGATGGGTTGCTTCATCTAAAAGTCATGCAAACTTTCAATGAATTCCATATTTTGGTTTATGACTTAATACTTAATAATAATGGCATTCCCATCAGCCTCAGCTGTACTTCTCTGGACATCATTTTGCTTTCTGTCCATTTTTGTGTACTTTGCCTGCCTCAGCATGAAATACACTGCAGAATGTAATATGTAATATTTTAACAAAAATGGGTATTTTAAATGGAAGTGATGTGAAATGCTTTACTTTATTTTAGTTCTATTAACTTTGTCCACTTGTGTTTCTTGTCAGTAACTGAGTTTTTTACATGCTGTGGCCTGTCTTTGCCAGGTCACTCTTGAAAAAGAGATTCTCTATGTCTATGGCTTTCTCCTAGATTAAATAATAACAATTAAAAAAAGTACTAATTAGCAAATGTTAGCACGCCAACACACTAAACTAAGACATTGCGAGCATGTTCAATGGGAGTTTTTTTTCTGCTCTTCTCTGCTTGATATCAGCCTACAGTATACACATGAGTCGATTCTTTTATCACACACTTTTAGAAAAAAAGAGACCCCTGCGGTTTTGATATTCTTTTTTTAAGATTTTAAGATATGTGATAAGGAAATTTGAGAGGACACCATAAGGTTTTGATCAGCACCAGATCATTTGAAGCATCCCTTTTTATGAAAATGTCAGGTCGAAATGAGGTGTTGATTTGTGGCCAGTTCATTTCCTTTTTTGGTTTCTTTGTGTTGCTTAGGGTGAGCCAGAACAACAAGTTGAACCTCATGACCAGTGAGAATCTGTCCATCTGTTTCTGGCCCACGCTGATGAGACCAGACTTCACCACCATGGACGCCCTGACCGCCACCCGTACCTACCAGACAATCATCGAGAGCTTCATCCACCAGTGCGCCTACTTCTTCTACAATCAGCCGCTGGCTGACGGCCTCCCCGGCTCCCCCACCTCGACGCTCTCCGGAGGGGGAGGAACCTCGGCCTACTCCTGCATGGCTGGAGGCTACTCATCTTCGCCGACTCCGTCCCCGACTCCCTACGTCCTCCCGGCCACCCCTCCTGTCATTCCTCACTACGGCCCTCCTATCCACCACCACCACCACCACCATCACCACCATCAACATCAGTCCCCACCCCACTCCCCACTCGCCACTCCCCAGTCGACGATCCCAGCCCTGCTGCCGCCCTCCCTGCACCCCCATCACCCTCCTACGGAACAACACACGCTGTGAACCAGGGATCAAGGGAAAGAGGGGAGAGAGAAAAACCCAGAAGAAGACGAACATCGAGATTCAGAGAATAAGAGATTTTGAAGTTTGGGAAGGAATTTAAAAAAGAAAAATTGAAACGAGAACAGGATGTATGAAGAGAAGTTGGGAGGGATACAGTAGAGTGAGATGCAGTATGTACAGGGAGAAACCTACATGTTTGGGAGAAGAAGGGGTGTTTGAGCCTCTGTTTGCTTTTAGAAACATGGACACACACAAAGCAGAAAAGGGGAACGCTGAAGAGCCTCTGAACTGACAGTATGACCTTTTCCCTCCTCGCCACTTTATCCCTTTGTCTCTCAGTGTCTCTTCATCTAGACCTGCCCTCCTTGCCTTATAGAGAACCTACACACAAGCACACTAATGAGTGAGATGTAGCCAGTAACTGTTAAAGGGACTCAGAAGTAATGTTGAAAGGGGAATGTGAACTCTGTTGTGAAGATTGCTTCACCCCACACACACACACGCACGCACGCACACGCACACGCACACACACACACACACCCCGCCAGTGGACAGTGTGCCTCCGACAACCATTCTCCTCAATCCCTTAGCTCTGACTGTGCGGGAATTTTAGTGGACGCTGCACGTTTTTGCAATCCGACCCAGCTACTGTACTACTGGGAGGGGGGGGGGGGCAAAGTGGAGAACAGAGCGAGTCCTGAACACATGTTTGTTTATTTCGCCATTGTACAGAGGTCTTAAGCAAGAAAACGTGTTCATACTCACCCGACGTGATGTTCTGTACTCCACCACAACCCCACACCCACGCAGCAGACAAATTCAGTTTCAGTTAAGGCAGTATGCCAAACACAGAAAAAAAAAAAAAAAACTCAACCGACCGGATCTGCTAGGCACAAAAATGGAGCAAAGGATTATGGCAACTTTCACACCCTTTGCATTCTGGGAAAGCTCCTCCCAGTCTCCTGTTTTCTCTCTCTGTCTCTCTCTCGCTCTCTCTGTTTGAACTTTAACCTCATGCCCTGTCTTTGTAAACACATGAAGAAAACAGCTTAAAAAGTGGATATATTAATTGGTCTTGATTCTACATTCACATTCCCACTGTCCCAACACTTTCTTTTTTTTGTTATTCTGTCCAATTAACAAAATCTTGGGAAACAAAGAAAAAAAACCACGGGGCCTATCACTCACTGAGTGGTCTTGTGTGTGTAAGTGTCTGTGTGACTGCCTATCTGTCTGTGTGCGCATGTATCCATGTCTTTTTTGCTTTACCTGAATTTCCCTGTATTAGGCAGAAAGTGGGAATAATTCCAGTCTTGGACCTTCACCTGTCATGTTGCTTCTCTCACGCTGTGGTGGTTTTACGAGCAAGTCGGGGCTGCAGTTTCCACAGTAAGGACCTTGTTCAAAAAGCACTTTTCTGAGCACTTTGAAGGCACATTTTAAATTGGAGCTACCATGACATGACAGCCACCGTTCACTTTATTGTCAGTTCACCCTGCTCTCTCTCTCTCTGGGAGCACACCACTGACATCTAGAGGAAGAAATGGGTATTGTAGCCATAACCTCATTTCCACTACTGCATGGGCGTAGCACCATTTTCCTACTGTGGTTATTGTAGCATCAGATTCTCTTCTAGGTGCAATTGTTAAAATTTATTATCACTGTATGTCAGGTATAATTAACTTTAGAGCTCATGGAGTGTAAGAGTGTAAATAAAAGAACAGCAGTTTTAAATCTGGCACAAATCAATTGACAATATATACCGTAGATTGAGTCTCTGTTGCCATATGTGGTTACATTGCAGTTGATTAGACATGCAGTAAATAAAATTGCCTCTCTGTCTTTAGTCTTTAGTTTCCACTTCACCAAAGCACTCTGCCCTTTGTAAAGGAGTGCATGCCACTTTCCAGACGCCATATTTGAGTGGAAGGAAATGAAGATTTAGGAGATTGAGGCACAATGTAGCGTAGTAAGAGCTGGAAGCGAGGCTCAAGCTTTGACAGGTGGGCAGGACAGCTTTTATTGTTTGGGAATAATTAGTAACCACTGCTCCAGGCCTCGGCACTGTCCTCTCAGGACACAGCTTTATGCCTTTGGAAAAAAAAGACTCAAACAGGCTCTCTGTGGACTCAGTATAGAATTTGCAAGAGTGTAACCACTACAGCAGTATCCCCCCGCTGTCACTGTTATGCCACCACATCCCCTAGTCATTCCTAGTCTAAGAGAGACAGTTGGGTCAGGGAGAGACAGCAGACCAAACAGACAGTCCATTCATCCGTCTGCATGACTGGAACGGAGCATCACAGAATTCCTCGGCCCAGCCTGCTGTTACCGTAGAAACCAGCGAGATGGGGCTCGAGGAGAATCGCTGAGCCCTGATTGAAGGAGCTTTTAAAGTGTGTCCGTGCGTGCACACGCATATGTGTTTCTGTAAGCTCGAATAAGTTTGTGTGCATGTGAAATTATGCGTGTTAATGTTAAGCAGATGCCCACCAAGGTCTCTTATTCGGTTTGACACTGAATGCATCTCTGCATGTCTCTCCAGATTGCCCTCTCTGCCCAAAAGGAAGAAAAAAAACCTTTTAACCAATCACTGAACTCTCACTGAGTTTTTATAAGTCTACACTACCTATTTACCGTGTGTGTGTATGTGTGTGTGTGAGATTAGAGAATATAGGAATTAAGAGTGTGTGGGTGTGTGGGTGGGTGGGTGGGTGGGTGGGTTTGAGCTAACATGCTAGCATGCTGTGCTTGGCAGATGGCCAGACACCAGCGTGATCCAAATAAACGTGAAGGAGAGGAATGCAGTTCTCCTTGCGGTCATTACCCCGCTGTGTAACCCTGTTAGCTCGTCCAGATTACACACACTGATCCTCAGAGAAAGTGTGAGAGAGATGGGGGAGAGGGAGGGAAGACAGACAGCGAACGGGTGAATGGGATCATTATTTGGAAGATGGAGGGAGGAAGGAGGGGTGATCACTGGTACTTGTGTGTGAACACCGGCCAGTGGCGTTCCCTGTGTATATCAATGTGTTAATACTGAACTGACTGTGAGGCAGCCAAAGACTGTGGAAAAAAAAAAGGGTTGAGGGAGAGATGGGAAGCAAAGTGACAGTTTAGAAGAACAATTGAATTAAAAATGTGACTTTGGTTCAGCGATATGCGGCTGCATTGTTTTCCTTTTCATCTTTTTTTTGTTGCAACAATGGTGACAGATGTCTGTTAAGTTAAAATGAGAAACAAGCAAAACTATATTCAAATGGTTGTTTATTAGTATGTTAGGTCTAACACTTTGCCCTTTAGTCAGTGGTGATAGAAAAAAAAAAGAGTTTCTTTTTATGTTTTATTTTAATAATTAAAAACAAAGCATTTTTTTTTTTAACAATTTCTCTGTGATCAATTGAGAGACCAGCCCAGTATAGTGCATGATTTCTTCCCAACCAGGGAAGAGGGCTCCACCACTCTCACTATTTAAGAGATGATACAAAAAATATTAAGAAATAATGGGGGGAAGAAAAAAAAAAATGAAGTACTGTAAAGTGAAAAGATTGCATCAAACAAAAAAAAACTGTCATTATTTGCTGAGTATGGTAATTTGTCTCAATGGGAATGGTGTATACAGCAAGGCCTTATGTGATCTGTATCATAGTTAATAAATCAAATCTTGTAAAACTTCAGCTTTCTGTCTCTTTGTTACACACGAGTAGTCAGTGACACAGGGATCAGGTAGGAAGGAAGATGATGTAATCCTGATCAAGTTTGAGTCCCGAGACATTTCTGCAGTTAGTGAAATTAATTCTTAATCAACTTTTGTATTTAAATGAACATTGACTAGGTCTGGTTAAAGCTCATAAGTGGACCTTGAGTTACAGTTTACAATATCAAGAAATAACTTGTAAATTGCTTTTCAACAACACAGTGAAAGCTGTGAAACTTAGTGTGCAGTCAGAGCAGGTAAAACAATCCGTTAATTTAACGAAGAGAGGGCATTCGGATGAAATTAAAATAAAATGTGTCACATAAGTGTGTTTATTCTTCACACACACACTTCACACACTATTATTCATCTTGCAACATTTCCGTATTTCACAATGTAATGACTGAAAAAGTTGAATAGTGAGAGATTTGGTGTGGAAAGTGGCTGGAAAGTAGAATTACACGAAGCAGTTTAAGCTGTAAAGATGTTAGTGTTAAAATAAAGTACACACATGTTATTCAATGGATTTTGATTTCACAAACCCATTTTGTTAGCCAATTTGTAAACCAACCATGACAAAGTAACAGAAACCTGTCCCTGCATGGGCATCAGCAAACGTGTAGCTGCCACAGGCGGGGCTTTCATCGTATATTCACCTAATCTCCTTGCTACGTCACCTATTAAGATAAACGACATTTATTTTGCAGATGTTTTTTTGGCTACAGTGGAAGCAGTCTGGGGCTGTGTACATGTGGACGGGAGGAAACTGGGATCCTTACACACCTTATGATACCAACGGAGATACAGCCCCCCTAGATGGAGTTTTTGGGTGGAGGAGTAAAACACAGCAACTCGGATCTATCATTACAAAGCCAGGCCCGTCTCACACACATTTACTGATACACTCCAGAAGGGTATAGAGGGGTTTCTATAATATTTTGTCTGTTGTCTTAATCTATCAGTTTGTGTAACACTGTTATTGAAGTATATTAAACAGAAAGAGAAGTATTTACAGTGGAAGATGTGTACATTCATTTCTGAATGTTCTAAAAAGTTTAGTTTCACACAGCATGCGATAATCTTTGTACCACAGTTTGTTGCTCTGTTTTCTTAGCACGCCGTTGTAGGGCCGCAAAAACCACATGGGGGACCGGACGAGGTCACGGCGGCCCATGGGACCCTCCTGGTTTTTGTGAGAGCGGCCCTAGAAGGGCTCCGCCTGTGCCAATTCCAGGGTGATGTGAGGACTCGGGTCCCTGTGAGGGCGATGCGAAGGCCTCACTGCCATTTCACTGTGCCCTCATCTGACCTTTTCATTGAGTCAAACCAAAGGAAATCCATGTCCATGACCTTTGTGGTGCATCTCTCCATTCTGGCGCAGGAAGAAGAAGAAGAAAAAAAAGAGAGCGGCTGATTGGGAATGAAAAGGGCAGGCCCGTGTGCACACAGGACACACGACCCTTGAACTCTAACCTTTAAGAAGTGTCATGAGAGTGGTGTGGGATTTGATTGGAAGTCAAACATGGGGATCATCAACATTGCTTAACTGGCCAACGTGGGGATGAAAGCACTCAGGGCTGTCAGGAATGCCAGGATTAGTCACTAATGTGAGGGGGAAATTGCAAAGCGAGACGAGTTAATGTAGCTGTTAGAGCTTCATTATGCCACTAAATCGCAATGATCTAATTGATCTAAATTATTTAACAGAAAGAGTCCTTGTGCATACACAAACGCGCCACTAGGAGGCTGACTTGTCCCACACTACCCATCAACCATTGCTCTGCTGTATCCGGGTAAAGGAGGCAAACGCAGAGCATGGACCTAATTGATTGGGTCAAGGTTTGGATGTCAACAGTGAGACGACGCTTTAATCCCGCTCTCACAGTGAGATGAATGCATGAGACGAGCATGCGAGACTTTTCCCATTGATGTGGAGCTCCACTTCCCCTCTCACAGTTTGAAAGTGGAGGAGATAATAGGTTTGACTAAACTCCAGAGATTGTATGTGAGAGGAGGAGAAGGGAGGAGGCAAAGTAAGCCGCGGAATAAAGACAAAGAACTTAATTTTGAAGTCATTGTAGCTCTGTATTAGAGGCGTGATGTGCTTCTTTAGTGCGAGGCATGACCATAAAAAAAAAAAAAAAGTTCTGAGGTAGACAGAAAGGAGGAGGAATGGGACATATATGGAGAAAAAGAGACTGGTCTTATGATGAGTCGAGGCACGTATCTCCGCTCAACCGTGTCTTTCTGGGCTTGGAGCTCGCAGCTGCGGCGGCGGGTATTGAATTCAGATGCGGCCTGTCTCCCCGCGCTGGCCGCTACAGGTGGAAATGCTCTTATCAATACGGACTGTCCGAGCCTGACTGCGGGCCGATCCGTCTCATTGATGATTTTAGGTGCCCCTGCCCTCCCTCTCCTCCCGGAGGAGCCCATTGATTAATGTCTGGGTCACAGTGGTATTTCCATATTGATGGCTCGATTGATGACGGCGCTCCAGGAACAAGCCGTATTGACCAGCTGGAAAGTGATACGTTTCAAACTCTTCGGCGTATGTCTATGTATTTATGCATCATAATCGCGCATAATGACTGTGGAAAATTACGTGCATAAATGTAGGCTATACAAAATATATTCTACGTGCAAATTCAGCATTGCCCTGTAGCCTAGGCTATGAAAAAACACACACATCAATATTCCTACAATAACAACTTGTTATCGGGGTATATTAAGGCTGATCTGGACATGGGGCAACATGGCCTGCCTATAATATTTCCTCCCCATATGAGTGAAAATACAAAACACTTTTTTAGCTGATAAACCACACAATTATTATTATATTTTATTCTGTTCTCTCTTTTATTTTATGTTTTACAGATTATTTTATTTGTATTTGTTCTTTATTAAGAATGTAAATTGTCGTCATATATTTCACAAAAGGCTGATGACAGACTGAAAGTAAGTAATGACATGAGGAAAAGGTAATATATCACCTATTAACTGGTTATTATGATGTATGCTACATACACTTTCCTTAATTTCTATTAACATGTTCCAGATCCTGCACGTGAAACCGCATGTTCAAAATGTTATGCCCTGCCCTCATTGGTGTGACATCAAGTAGGTGGGTGGGGCAAGCATCAAACCGGAAGTTGACCATGCAACCACCTTATTTAACTGTCTATATGGGAACCATATCTGCAACGCAGGAGGTAAGGAAAACGGCATAAGCGTTAGCTAGTTTTCAGCATAAGGTCATAAAATTGGTCTCCTACTTAACCACAAAAATGTTCATGGACTAGCTGGATTTTTTGTTTTTTTTTAACACCAAGTTGACCCTAATTCACTAACCAAGTCAACACTTGGTTTAACCTTGACCTCTAAAGCCATACCTTAATTGATCCCTGATTGCAAAGTACAATGGTGGATGGGAAGACAAATGCAGAAAATCAACAAAAGGGAGAGCACAGGGAAAGAAAAAAGAAACAACACGGTGGAGCGAGGACAGGAATTAAGGGAGGGAGGGAGGAGGAGGTTGTGAAAGTGAGGAAAGGCATAAAAAGGTTTGCCACGCCTCCTTGGAATATGATATCATCTTTCATCTTCAAATGGTTAGGTGACATCTTCAGTATTACAGAAATGTATCATGTCTTAGGCAATTTGTTTTTGAATTTATGGAAAGAAAACTTACACAATTCAATTACTGTCTTAATCGCACTACCATCACTGCTAATATAGATATTATTACTATTAATGACTTCATAAAAATAAAGTGTGACATGTTTTAAAGCATTTTTACCAATCCTTGTTATAAGATAAGATTACATAGGATCAAACTTTATTGATCACCGGGAGTAAATTAAGTGTTACAGACAACAAACAATCCAGTGAGGTATACAAATAACTAATACAACAAAGTTAGAAAGTCGTAGCCTATAGCCAGTGTGCATGAATGTTATATATACTGTGTCTACTTCATGGAAATGTAAATTCATGTCAACTCCTTTCTCCTTAAGGTCAGTTTTTCCAAACCTAACACAGGGCCCCTTAATGCGTCATAAAGTCATTCGGAGGGGTCACAAGATAATCAACAAGGGAGGGAAAAAAGCTTTAGTTGGGGTAACAGCTTTGGGATTCCTAAATGCAGTTGATTAAGAACTTTTTGTTAAGATACTTTGAAGATGTTATAGCAAAGATGACCACAAGAGCAGGCAGAATCCCACAAAACACCACATGATAAAGGATTTTAAGTAACTAAACTATCTTATTAAAAACTCAACTACAATTCTCATGTCATATTAGGCTGCATGTCAATCAGCAGCATTTGTCAGCTACAGAACAGACCTGACAATCACTACTTTGGTAAATGAGTTTTCAAAGCGACATGAGACAGCGAACAGAGTTTCAAATGATCTGTGCCCAACTTCCAGGTACATCATTAAGGAAAATGCAAAATTTTGTAGTCTCTGAAATCAGTCTGAAAAAACCCTTCTTATAACAATATGATGGACATACACTATCGTACAGAGGTTCAGCAAGTTCAGCTAACTGGCGTGCAGCCTAATTTGACCTTTGTAGCCGTGCTTGTAATGGTGACTTACTTATATTAAAGTTATTTTGTGTGGTGTTTACATGGTTTTGTCAGCCCCTTACTGCTCTGTGATCATATTGCTGTCATATTTCCACTCTATTTTTTATTTTTAAATTGGCTAGTTTTTCTTCATCAGGTCAAGTGCACACACTGCATAATGTAGAACAAGTCCCGCAGAGAGCCCAGAGTTGTGAACCCAATTTTACAGACACCCTCATTTAAAGAACAGGGAGACAACAACATGATTCTGTGGGACTTGCTGTGCTTGTCGTAGAGATTGCTTTGGAGACAGAGGACATTGTGTGGAGATGATAGTGAGAGAAAAATCAACAAAGCGTTGAGCAGAGCCGATCCCACGTTTGGCTTTTAGGGTCAGTGGTCGAAACGGGCGCTCGGCCTCCGGGTCCCTGCGACATGGACCAGGTGCCCCGACGTATATCTGCTGATTACATCTCCTGAAGTGGAAAAAATGCAAATAATAAATGTATGAGCAACGTGCTTGTTTTTTTGCTTGATTAATTATGCCGTTTAATTCCAGATCCACCAAGCCGCTCCACCGTATAATTTCCCAGTGGTCTTGGCTGTTTCTTCTCTCACTTGCGCTCTCTCCTTTTTTTTTTTTTTTTTTTTCCTCATTGCAAAATGAATCGTGGATCCAACCATCTGTACCCGGGGGAGAGCGGCGAGCTGGCGAACGGGCTGACCAATCATGAGCATCAGAGGCAGACACACAGACGGAGGGAGCCTTTTGTTGTGTGCTGCACTCATCAAGTTAGAAGACAACTACCGATTTGGCCTCAAGAAAATTACAAGATGGAGAGTAAGGAGGAAAAACAACCAACTGTGTTTATCAGTCTTTTTTCTCTCTCTTGTTACATTAAGTCTCCTCTTTGCTCTGCAGCTTTTCCAATCGGACTGGCCAGTGTGTGTTTATCTGAGTGGGTGGCAGAGTCTCAGCACCATTCATGATGTCAACTGGGACCAAAGCCGCTCCTCTATTCCCAGCCTGGCCAACCCTCTGTCAGCCTCTTGACAGTTCCAGGTTAGCCTCTTTCTCCTCTCTCCCCTGGCCCTCGTCTTCTCTCTCCTCCAGCTTTCCTCTTCAGCTCTCCCAGGGGCCCCACTGAGAATACTGCTCAGATCCAGGCTTCTGAGCCCCAAAGCCGGCCCTAATCCTCTGCATCGATCGCCCTGAGAATTTCCTCCCCAGCACAGCAGGCCCCACTCCCCGGCACTCACACTCCTCGACCCTGAACAGCCAGCACTTCTCATTTAGAGAGACAGAGATAACACGGTCAGGCATATTACCTGGGTCTTCTCAACAGATGGGTCTTTTTGATGTGATGTGTGTTATTGGGTGGTGATAGCAGGCTGCACGCCGGAGCTCCTGAGAGTGCTGATGTTGTTGCCTCTCCAAATTAGACCTAGCTGTGATCGGCTCGATGAACATCTCTCAATGTTTCAAACTGATCTGAGAGTCTTTTTCGAACCTAAGTTGCAGTCAGAAATCTGGCCTAGATCTCTTTTCCATAATATTCCTCTGCTACAGTGATTCCCAACCAGAAGTACTTATTTCTCACGGGGTACTTCTGCAGTTGCCGTGGGATAATTAAACCTAAACTAGCACGTGAGCAGAGAAGTCTAAAGAATTACCTAAAGGATAAATGGTTGAAACAGTTAGCTAAAAGCAACCAATAAATGGTTAAAATACTGTAGTTTGCTAAAAACATTTAAGGGATAGATGGTTAAAATGATAAGCTAAAAGTAATGCATAAACAATTCAAACGTCCGTCTTTTCACACTTCAGAATGTAATAGGAGGCAAACTTGACCAACAATATCATAGTTTACAACTGCATGAAACCTTATTGTAACACTATCCACTTTTATATAGTCAATAATTTTAATTAACAAATTTTTATAGCAACACATATTTTTTAAATGTCAGTTTAAAATTAGTTCGGACTGGTGTTGTCACGAAGGGGTACTACAGCTCTTCTGATGGGGCTGTGGGGTTACACCTCAACAAAAAAAGGTTGGCAACCGATGCTTCTGTGTAGAACACTCGATAAGTTTGAAAAACGTGAAAAAAGTCAGAGAAATCTAAAACGCAGATCTCCTGGCATAAGGATGGGCCGTATTTCCATCCATCATGCTGATGACGATAGAGTAATGGAAGTTGGCGAATGCTACACAACTCTGAAGATGAGAAAGCATCATTACTAGAGTCCTCTTGGGAACGCTCCGAACCAACAGTCTATCTCGCGTAACATACTTGCTCATAATTTATTTACGCGCCAAGCTTCCCATGGACTCCGCTGTGTGTTTTTATTGCATGTGTGGAGGTATTCGAGAGGTATTTTCTTCTACCTCAGCCTGCTCGTGAACAAGACCAGCAAGGCTGTGTGTCCAGTACAATAGTTACTTCTACAAGTTAGTATTCATACTAACATAAATATGGGGGG
>NC_045735.1:27085603-27087066 GCF_008692095.1 Etheostoma spectabile | reverse complement strand
GGGGGGGGGGTCTGGAACATTTGGCCCCGTCAAAATGGTGCTCTGTGGAGCAGTTAGAGCATCTCTGTCAATACTGGCATATAAGAGCCAGTACAGATGGTACATGTAACAATACTCTGTTTAAACACGGCTCTGAGCCACGTTTCTTTATCAGCCCCAGAGATAGTTTTGGCAAAATCAGTTTCCAGTCCTTTTTGGGTACAACTTACAAAACTGGTTGACTTTTATTGGGCTTTCACAATATACACACACTCCCAGCCCTCTATACTTCCCTGCCCTTTCCTGACTCCTGCTTCCTTCCCTCCCTCACTCTCTCTTCTCGTTCTACCCTTGCTCTGCCCGCTCTCCTCTTGTCTGCTCCCTCCCTTCTTCTCTCCCATCTCCCCCCTCTTTATTAATTTATTGGGTTGTTATTCTCCTTGCCTGGCTCTGCTAATGAAGGCAGGATGCAGATGAGGGTGAAGGTCGTCTCCGTAGCGATCGACCCTATCGCCCCGCAGTATGGCACTCTGACTGGCACAGGTCAGTGGCAGCTGTCAATCAACAAGCATGCACATTCACATGCATGCATGCACTCACACACACTATTTAAAAAAAAAAAAAAAATGCATACACGAAGATATGAGCTACTACAGTTAACAGTTCTTAATTAGCCATACAAATTTGGATGCTTTGGAGCACAAACTTTGACAGTCATAGTGGTTTTGATTTATAACCCCTTGTAAGGTAGTAGGCAATAACATACAACCCCTAATCATAGTTTTTATATGTCTGTGAAATTGTGAGCATTTTTTATAATTTTTGGAGGCCTGAGGATCTAAAATTGTCCCTTATTTAACCAGAAGTTTAAAAAGTAGAAGTCTAAAAACGTTCATTTTGGGTAGCTTAGTGGGTAAACCCAGCTGCCCTCTATTTAGTCTGCTCTCTTTGATATAAGTCGGGTGGACAGTAAGAAAGTGTGCTACAAAACACATGGGATGAACAGTGTATGGGACTTTATACAATTCAACAACATCACCAGAAACTAAAGCCTCTGAAATGATCATACAGTTGACACAATCAACACATCTGTAAAACAATATAACCTTCATTGAAGTAGAACTCATTGCTGTTGTATTAGACTGAATTTGTTTCAACTAATAAGCTGAGTGAAAGTTTTATGTAATGTTCTGTCAGTTGGTCGTTCCACAGGTTTGATCCAGACCATAGATTGCATATTAATGGGCAGCGCACATGTGACGTCACCCATTGTTTTGTAGAGATCTGCTATCTGTCGTTGAGTTTGCCGTTACGGGCGCAGTCATCCTGGTTGTGGATGTGACGATTTTAGATGAGAGGGAGGAGTGAGGGAGGAGCGGCTTACACTCTCAGTAGGTTACACACTTTCACTGGCAATCACATCATAGCCACGCCCTAAAACGTTATCGCCGATTTTAAAATCAACGAGACCATAATTCAAGAAA
>NC_045735.1:27083377-27085593 GCF_008692095.1 Etheostoma spectabile | reverse complement strand
TCCTTCTGTATTACGAAAGACTTTTCAAAAACTAGCATTGGAGACCACAAACATATTATAAAAATGTTTACTGAAGTAATAAATCAAGTGAGAAGTGGATCACTTTCTCATAGACTCCTACAGAAACCGACCTCCTTTTTGCAACCGTACGTGTCGCCCCCTGCTGGAGTCCAGATCAAATGCAGGTTTAAGGCAAACAGATTTGTTAATATTTACATGTTATGATCCAGACTGATATATCTCAACAACGATGGGATGGCTCGCTATGACATTTATTACAGAAAATCATGGTGCCCAAAGTATGAATATTAAAGGATTTGGTGATCCCCTGAATTTTTCCTCTAGCGCCACTGTGAGGTTGACATTGTGGTTTTGAAGAATATGCCTTAACTTCTACAGTATTTGATTGATTGCCATCATATTTGGTGTTGACATCCATTTACCTCTCCGGAGGAATTGTTATCACTTTTTATCTTGTACAATCATCAGCTCAGTATTTAAATTTGTCCAATAATATGGTTTAAGTAAAAATAGCTGCAAAAGTAATGACATTTCCTTGCATTTCATAGCTTCCCATGTCATGAAGATTTCACTGTATCACTTTTTTTCACTGTATCACTTTATAACATTAATATGCATTCCCCCAGCCAGCCTATGGTCCCCCAGTGGCTAGAAATGGTGATTGCTGTAAACCATGCTCTGGGTATCCGGTTTGTGGATCTGGAATCTTGCTCCTTATGAGGTCATGAGGGGCAAGGTTACCTATCCTTTCACTGCCTTTCCCGCCCTGAGCATTTGGCCTGCCCATGAGAGAGAGACATCATTGCTTTCAAACGAGCAAAGTGACAGTTGGTCAAGGCCCCCCCTCCTCTCCTCCTCAAAAGCTGAAGACTCAGAAATGGCACGTCCTAAGGAAAGCTCATTGTGGGACTGGCTCTAGTGGCTGTAATTCTGCACCAAAGGCTGAATTTGAGAAATATACTTCAGATACAGTATTAGGGGACCACTAAGGCCTTATATAAAAGCATCCAAAGAGCACCATGTCATGGGACCTTTGAATAAGATAAGGAACCTGGCAAACAGTATATCTGCTACATTTGTCATTGTGAGCATGTCAGCATGTTGTTTCTTCTTTCCTCTTGTTAATCATATTTTGACCCTTGAGTGGGTCCTGACCCCCAAGATGCAAACCACTGCCATATAGCACATATAATGTTTCCAAAAGGCATAACTCCAACACGTACACACACAAATACACAGCCAGTCTTTCATTTAACCCACATTAGCGTGGCCACAAGTGTCTAACCCCTGGCCTGTCGTTCATTGGCCTTGACATTGCTTCTTCGTGTGCCCCGTTTGCCAGTACTTGTAGCATTTACAACCTCTGCTCTTCATCACAGCATGTCAAAGAGATTGTGTGTGTGTGTGTGTGTGTGTGTGTGTGTGTGTGTGTGTGTGTGTGTGTGTATATGCGCTTGTGCGTAAATGTTTGTAAATGCACTCTCCATTCAGACAGTCTGTATGAATGTCAATTTTGTTTGGTGATTGTTGTGGGGGTGTTTGTCTGCTCAGCCATGTTCTTGAGTGTGTTCACCTGTATCTGGGCGCCTGAATGTGCATGTGCACAGAAGCCCCCCCACACACACACACACACAGACACAGACACACACACACACATATATCTCTATTAGCAGTATAGTAGTGTTAACAGTGTTATGCCATGCGTGAACCTCCCCACCTTTCCCTCATATCTATGCAAAGCTGGGGTCCTGTCAATCAGTCACCTTGGTGACATAGAGCCCCACCTCCCCAATTAGAGCTGACAGGGCAGGATTAGGAGGGGGGCGGGCCCCCGCCGACCTGCCTACGTGTCAATCACGCGCCGGGCATCCACACGCCTGTTTACTGTCAGATCCCATCTCCGTCTGTCAGACTGCACGGCAACCGTCGCCGAGGGAGGAGAGGAGGAGGGTGGGGGGAGGCGGAGAGGGGGGAGGAGGAGATCTGATCAGAATTAACTATGCTTCTCCCCACAGACCGGCCGTGCTTTTAATTCATGAAAGGGATGAGAGAAAAGTGGGAAGAGAGGGAGTGATAGAGGGAGGATAGCATTTAAAACCCAGAGCAGGGCCTTCTTTAGAAGTTTTCAGAGTGATGTTTCTTCTCTCCCTGACAATCACTTTTCTTCTCCCGCTGACTCTCTCTCTCTCTCTCTC
>NC_045735.1:27080843-27083367 GCF_008692095.1 Etheostoma spectabile | reverse complement strand
TCTCTCTCTCTCTCTCTCTCTCACTAGACTTCTTTCGAAGGTGTGATTCATGCCGCTTTAAAGCTGCTACAATTCATCAAGAGCCTTCCTCTCTTTCTCTCTCTCTCTGAAGTTGTTATTTGACCCTGGTTTTTTAAAGTCGCACAAATATGTATTAGTGTTTTTTTTGTTAGAGAGTTAAGGTCAATTTATTTAGTTCTGCACATGCTCATGCAAATTTGTGTCTCTGTTTCAGTACGTGTCTGGGGATGAGGGTCCTGCCTACACACCTACAGTATGTGAATGCATAATGTTGTTAGGCTCCTTAGACTGTGCTTTAAAGCAGTGTACACGATGATTGTGTGTGTGTGTGTGTGTGTGTGTGTGTGTCTGTGTGGGTTTGTGGCTCTGTGGTCCCTGGTGTGTGTGTGCATTTCTTCTTTTTTAGGGTCTCTGGTGGTGGCCTTACTTTGACCCCGGTGCCCTCCCTCTAATCCTTTAGCAAATGAGGGCTGTGTGTGGGGGTGTTTGGGGGTCTGCGCCAAGCCACAGTTTTAGTATTCGAGGGCCAGAGTGAAGGTCCTGGGGTTATGAGGGATGAAGAAGAGGGAAACAATAGATTGTGCTGGAAGAAAAGATAAGGATTTGTCAACATTGTGTTGGCCAGTGGTCATATGGGATTGTCTCATTATCTCCGCCAAAGAGCGTATGTTTTTTGTCCCATCATATTTGTTTGTTTTTAATTAGCAGGATAAAAATACACTAGATGTATTGCCATTGGTGGACAGCATAGTCCAAAAAGATTTTAGGTTTTTTGGTGTAGATAACTTCACTATGTTGCTGTTTATAAACCACTTAAACTTTTCTCAGATTCCTTGGTTGGCCTAGCCTATTTTTTGTCTCAACGGAACACTCTTAATTTCATCCAATCTTCAATCCATAATACGAAATACATATTGTATTTGGAAGACAACATGGCATCATGACGCGTACATGTATACACGCCAACTTTCTTAACCCTCATGTTGTCCTCAGGTCACATTGACCCACTTTCCTATATCAATGTTCTTTTTAATTACCCAAAATAACGTGATTGGTTCCACACAACCCTCTTTGGCAAGTACAAATCTCTACTTTCATTAATTTTGGGGTGCCTTATTCAATTTTATAGCATTTGAAAAAAAAGGTGAAGGGGCTTTGAAATAGTATTGAGTAAAAGTTGACATATTCCAGTCTGTGATTAGCCATCAACATACATTCCTTTATAACTAAAATGTCTAAATATTTTATATAAAAAGTTTGGCTTTTCTAACGCAAACATTAGGCATCATTTATTTATAAATGAGGTTTATTGACCATAAATTCCAAAATAACTGTAAAACTGAAGTTAGTTGTGTTGAAAAGTGGCAAACATTTAAAAAAACATAAAATGTTGTCAGAGATCGGTCTCTGGAAGATGCTAAACAAAGTTATTCATTCGTTTTTTTTTGACATCATAACTGTGGTGCCAGACATGGTCGAGGCTATCCTGAACCCATTGTGCAATTGTAACCACATCTAGATAAAATGTGAACCACTTTACTCCAAGCAATCGTGAAAAAGTAGATGGCTTATCTTGTATAGGTGGCACTACTGTAAATTATACTTTTGATTGGCCTTAACTTACTGGTCATAAGTCTTACTTAGCACAATTCAGAGTTAAACCTTCAATAACTGAATGTGTGTCCACATGGGAGCAGAAGAAAAAAAAGTGATGAACACAACATTGACATATTAAGTTGTGTTAGCTCATTCACTCATTTACTCATCCAGCTGTTACAGAACAACATTCATTTTGAGTTGCATTTCTTATCACCTGGTAAATGTAAGTCCTGAAGAGCTGCGCATTATGGTGCTAATATTCTGGAGGTTCATCACTACGAGTGACCTCTCTCACAATGTTTTCACTTCGTCATTTGGAACATTGTCATCAAAATATCGATAATGGCCGCTTTAAAGAAAACTCATCAGAATGTCATATTTACTTCAGATTTAGATGCACATTAAAACATTTTCTGTTAATTAAAATGAAAAATTAAGTGCAGCCTTCGGCGGAGTTGTGAGCTCCCTGAGGTAGTTATCTCCATTTCTTGCTTCCACATTGTCTCTTGAACTGTATATTTTTGCATTTTGTCTGCATGATTGTGAAGGTGAATTAATAAATGTCAGTTTATTTTGGATACAGTTTGTCAGCCATCATGCAGCATGCTGCTGACAGGTATACATGTACCATGTCATTTCTGCTGATAGCTGCATGTTCTCAGTATTTGTTGGTACCTGGCCTATGTGGATTGAACATGTTAGTGTGTGTTTGCATTAGAGTTTCGTTGCAGGGTTGACGCTGAGTCTGCTCAGGTGTCTGTTGGTGTCTGTTGAACGACCTCGCTGCAGGGAACAGGCTATCAGGCTTAGAGGGAGGCTATCATGTTAATTACTTTACACACACCCTGTCAGCCAAGCGTGCTACCTAACTGCTGAGCTCACATACACACACACACACACACAC
>NC_045735.1:27064422-27080833 GCF_008692095.1 Etheostoma spectabile | reverse complement strand
ACACACACACACACACACACAAACAATCACACATGCACCTTGGCCCAAACATTGTTAAGCTCATGCACGTACACACAAGCTCAGCCGTCTTTCTTTCATTTTTGTCGTTTTTCTGTCTTCCCACTCTTGCTGTTTGAAGGCCTTGGACATCAATTCCCTTTTGCTTTCAAGAAAGATTGTTTTATATTCAAATCAATTCAAGTCCGTCCTGTGAAATTAATTGACATTCATTCGATGATTTTAAATTCCTCCGAGACTGTTCTTTTGTTTCAGGCTGTCAGCGAGCTGCAAGTGAGATCCGGCTAAATGTTTTGTCATCTCACACTCCAGGGTAAGCCTGCTCCAAAGCATGAGCCTGAGGTCAGCTTAACCTCCGCACAATCTCGTCTCTCGCCGTCTTTACCACTCGTGATGCAGGGGGAGCGATACCGATTCATGACGGGTGAAGCTCATTCTTCAGTAGCAGACTCATATGTCTCCTCAGGAGGCTTTTTTTCAGATTCATGTCCGTTGTTTTGAATGGCGTGTCCAGCGCTCTCAGGCCAGGGAAGCAGAGGAGTGGGATTGGCTGGCGGTTGATGCCTTTAGTTAAATGATGCTGGCACACAGAGGGATTGCTTTGGGAAGTTGTCATCCATCATCATTTTAGAATGACTCAAAGCAGCCCTCTGCTTTTGGGGTTATAGTCTGGGATCCATGATTGATGTGAAGTGGATGTGTGTGTTTGAGGAAGGAGTCAAAAAGAGACTGTGTATTTGTGTGGTAAAAGATTAATTAAAGATAGGCTACTAGTTAACGTTCATCTGGAGACATGTGTTTAAGTTTCCCTCTCCTCTTTTTTATGTTCTGTTAAGAGGAAGTTAATAGAAGCTCCTCTGATTAAAGTTATACTAACTTAGATAATAATGATCAATGTAACATTTTGTGGATCCTACCATGTGGAAAAATGTCTATAGCCATTTATCTTTGAAGGAGCTCTAATTTCTTGCACATCTCTTCCCCATTTTGTATGTGAGTGCCTGTTCATGTGCCTGGATGCACCCCCGTGTGTGCATTATCGTATTTCTTTAAGCTGAAGCACTTTGTCTGTATTTGCCTTTCTCCCTCTTCCCTTTCCCGGGTTCAAGTCTCACCTAAGTTAATTCTTCAATTAGTGTGATCCCGATATTCAGGAGAGATCATGGAGGGAGCCCCGCGAATCGATGTCCAATTAGCAAAGGCTCCCTAGCCCAGAGAAGAGGGGGACGCCCGTTGTGGTCATCTTTAGAGAACGGGAGGTTAAGGTGGGGTCTGGAGTTGAAGGTAGAGGTTTAGAGGAGAAGAGATTATAAAAGAAAAAAGGAGGAAAGGAGAGGAAGCATTAAAGAGGGATGAATTGTGGGTGAGAAGAAAGCATTCGAGGTCTCTAAGTGGGTGGAGGTGAGGAGGGACCATCGGGGTCTGAGGAGGTGGGGGTGTAGATGTTAGATGCTCAATCAAGCTGTGTGAGGACAGTGTAATTAATCCATTGAAGATGTCTGATTGCAGATGACTTTGGGAATACCAGAGTGGTGGCTGGGTCTCGGGGAAAGGGGGGAGGGCAGGAACAAGATGGATGCAGGGATGCGAAGAGTGGAAAAGCGGAAGGGCAAACGGAGGGAGAGAGTGAGATTAATGGAGACAAGGGAGATACAGTACCTTTTTTAAATGAGAAGGATGAGTTTCAGTGACAATGTAAGAAAAGGAAAGAAGGGGGGGGGGGGAGAAAGAATTGATCACGTTAGGGTTAGGTCGAACCATCCCTCACAGCACTGGAGGGATAAAGACCTCCGCCAGATGTATGTAAAGAAAGAATCACAAGGCTTGCTAACTCATCCCTGAGTTTCTCACTGTTAAAACACTCTCTCACGAGACAAATGAGTCTCCATGCTGTTCTAATGCTAATATGCTTTTAAGGCACTATTAGCCAGCAGAGTTTCGCTTTTATTTAATGGCCTATTCATTTGTTTGAATGCATTTCCTCTCGGTGGATACTCTACAGAGTTGGCTTGGCTTTAGCTCAGCTCCTGAACGGCACATGATTTACTTACCCACAGGCTAAGCCTTTATAATCTAATTGAATTTGATAAAGCAGAGTAATCATCAGAGTATTATGCCGAGTACTCATCATACTGATATGGTAATGTTGCCGTGATTAAATGTTTTCATTAAGGGTTGTCTGAATGTGTTTTAGGCTGCATTCACTTTGTTGCGGTACACAGTTGACGGCGGAGCAAATGTTCATTGTTTTCAGCACGAGAATGACAATAAACCATGCTGGATATTCACAAGGCGCTACCTTTCACACATGCAGGTTGAAAATGCTGACAAAAGTTGAATTCTCCAAGTGTTTGACTTCTTTCATGGCAGAGAACACAGACTGGATCTTGACAAGTCAAAAAAAGCCCTTTTTCCTCTCTTGACAATTCAAGTCAAATGGGTGCACACACATGTACAAAGAGTGCAGTCTGTAAGTAGTATGACAGTGACCCATTTTTGTTTTGGCTCTGTACTGGCTTTATTTTTTATTTGTTTAGATTTTCATTCTTGTGTTGACTCTGTCTCGGTTCTGTGCGTCTATCGATTTAACTGTTATTGTAAAGCACCTTGTGACGTCAAGAATTTCAATCCGATTAAAGCTGCTTTAAACTTTAATTTTAGTGTTTGCATTCATATCAGATGAGTAGTGTAGCAACTGTAGCCCTTTTTATATGTAGTTGCTAACATTGGTACATGTTAAAGTACAGTACATCTAACTAAAATGGAAATAGTCTGAGTCCTTTGATTCTTTGGACAAGTACAGTATGTAGTGTATTGAGAGGAGACCCTCTATTTTTCTCCGTCGATCAATACAATACACTCAAGAACAGATGAAGACAGAGAAACTGGAGATGTTACATTGTAGCTAACTCAAATAATTCAAGCTTCTGCAATTTAACTTTTAGAATGAACGCTTTTCTTCTCGGAAATAGCCTTACCCAAATAGCTAGCTATTAGAAAATGATGTCTATACTCTAGCATTGCTAGGGGACGCAACTATGTCATGGCAGGTCTTTTGCCTAGGACCCAAAGAAGTGACGTGTTGAGTGGGAAGTTGGTTGGATGAGCCTTTCTTGAGAAAGTTGCAAGCAGCAATACCGTAGGCCAAGCAATCAGCTGGTTTTGAACTGGCACTGCACTGTTATGAATAAAATCATCATATTAATATTCGTGTCCAAGTTTTTGCGGTCAATAACCACTTATAGACCTCAGCATCTACTTCATATCCTCCCTAGTGATGCGCTACCAGATCTGTACTGTAACCAGCTTCCATTTCCATTCACCCATCAGTCCAGTTCAGTGGGGCTGTTACAAATTAGAATGGTTGACAAAAGTTGTGAATGGCACCAATAGAGCCGTTCCATTCCATCCTGTTTTTTCGTTACCTTCTGTTGAGGTACGTAGCACCCTGATCCCATACTAAAAGACGGAGGTAGAAATACTGCAGTCTGTAATGGGTGCAGAAATTCCTCTGAATCTTTGGTGAAGAGAAAATACAGCGAGAGCTAAATGTAAAAGTGAGAAATAAAAAGGTTTTTCAGCTCGTTTCTCAGCACATGGCTGTCCGCTGCTCTTACCATCCGATAACAACCCTGCATACATTTAAGAGTCTGTCCTCTGTGGTGAGAACGCAAAACAGTTTTAGTGTTTAGGTTTGTGTCCTGGCTGGTTACCTACGGTTCCAAAGGTATTATACCAAAAGTGTTTGATGGGAAAGCGTCTTTTGTGTTTGTTTCCGGGGGTTCTGCAGGTGTCTAGATAGGTCAGACAATACTATTCCACTGTTTGCCCCACAAACCCCTCGTTTGCCTTGTCTGTATATTTATATTCATTGTCCGGTGTATTAAAACAATAACCATTCTTTGACTGTTCACCTAATATGAACGTAAACAACCTTCAAATGTAAAAGCTGAGAGTCAGCACTTGAACTTCACTTCAAATCCAATTTGGACTGCCTATCCTAAACATTGTAATCACTGTCCTGCTAAGCATGGACCACAGTACATTTGTCCACTTGCTGGCATCTTCTAATGAAAACAAGGTTGTGTGTGGAGATCCTTTTTTCTTCAGACCGTTAAAAAAGGAGATGAGATTTCAAGTTTTGGTTTGGCTTCACTCTTCCATTTTCCTTCTTGTATTCATTTACAGAAGGAATTACATTTAATAATTAATGCAAAAACCTTTAATGCATTCAATGAATAATTGAAAAAGAACATGATGCTATTTAATGGATTGCTTTTTATGTATCTGCATGGGTGGAATGGTCAAGGCCTGTGTTTATTAAAATCGCCATGGCAACAAAGAGGGCGTTTTGCACTTAGCTGACATCCTGCGACGCTGACCGTCATTAAATTTAATTTTAAATTGAGATTAACCCACACAATTGGTCTATATTACATTTAGCATTTTAATGGAATTATCTAATGAGGTGATTGTATAGGAAAATTAATTGTGAAACCGTCTCTGTGCAAACGTCTTTCAGGAGGGTTTGATAGCAGCAAAGTAACAAGCATGCACAAAATGCTTGTTTGTGCATGTGTGAATCAGTATTTACGTACTGAATATCTGCCATTATTAATAGATAAATGTGTTACGGATAAATGCACACACATACCTGCCAACATCATGATACACTACATAGCTTCATAACTCACTTCCGGCTCGAGTCGGTTTTCTCAGTAGCGAACAGTATAATTTCTAGGGGAGACTGTGAGGGACACATGAGGTCTTGAATGAAAATAATGGGAAGATAAACGGTGGCAAAATAGAAAATTAGTGGAGAGAAAGGTGAACGGAAAGATGACAGTCTGAGATAGAGTGATAGGTGGATACAGGAAGACTGCAGTGAAAGTAGTCCAGAGTGTAGAAAAACAGTGACAGGCAGTGGCAGAGTGGAGGGAGAAATGTAACAGACAGACTCGGGGAGCGCGAGGAAGAGAGAGACAGGCAGAGACAGACAGAGCGAGAGATAGACAGTGACAGAGGGAGAGATAGACGAGCCGTGTGAGGATGCAGAGAGTGTCCCCCTCTCTCGGCTGCTGCCAGAGGCAAACAGACAGCCTCTCTGCTGGTGGAATGCTAATGCAACAAGCTGCTCCTCTCTTGTCTTCCCTCCCTTCTTCACCTTTCTTCTTCTTTAACTCTCCTTTGTGCAGAAAGTTTAGAGACTATAGACACAAGCATTGACTTTTATAATGGACCCCCGCGCTTTTATATTATGTGATCTGTCTGCGCATGTTGGTTCTGCAAATCAGGCATAGTGAGTGTCTTTTCATCAGATGACTTTAATGGGATATTAGGTGTGTGTATGTGTGTGTGTGTGTGTGTGTTGAGGGGAATCTTAGATGAGTTATTATTTGACCTCTCTCCTGCACCCAGCCCCCAAGTCTTATACCGACATCATGTTTGTCTGCAGCTCAGTAGCCATGGCTACTGCGGTGTCAGTTGGGGGTCGCCATGTCAGGGGCCAATAGAAGGTCAGTCAGTCGACCTCTCTCTGTCTGTGTCACAGTTGGCTGGCCTCTGACCCCCCCCCCCCCCCCCCCCCAGCCCAAAAGAGAGACACAAAGCAGTTGTTCGAGGACGACAAATGTGTCCTGGCTTTATCGTCCAGGCAGGTTGTTAACTTCCATCATTTAAGACATTCACATCACATCACACTGAGAAACGTCGGCAAAAAAGACAGCGTTGTTTTTCCTCTAGAACTCCGTCACATCTTCCTGCTTGTGGCAACAGTCATCATTCTCACTTCAGGCAGACATAACCTGAGTGGAACTAGCCGACTGAGCCTGTCCCCCCCCCCCCCCCGCCCCCCCCCCCTCCGCCCAGTATGTATGTATGTCTGTCTTTCTGTCTGTCTGTCTACATGGAGATGGCAGCTTCTGAGAAATGGCGACACACTTTGAAGTGTGATCCATTTAGATAGTGGCAAGGTTCTCTCCCTGTGCACATGCATGCACGCTTACGCTAAACACACACCATGCAACAAACAAACACGGTTGCGCTCGCTAACACACAAACCTGTGTGCACGCGGACACAAAGAAACAGATCTCTCTTCTCTCTACACACACACACACGCACACACACACACACGCACACACACAAACACGGCAGTCTCTTGACATACACTTGCCTGGTTGACAAGTCATCTGAGATAAGCTTGAGTGACAGGTAGGGAGTGTTGACTTCTAGTGTGTGTAGAACACTCTGGTAGATATCGCTACCTTATGATTATTGTATTATACAGTATTTACTTAATCAGATTTGTATAATTCACTTCTAAAACAAGACGTATCTGTTATTTTCCATTTTGATCTTTCTGTCAAGTTCATCTTGTACTGAGCATTTTCTTTTCCTTTTTTTTAAGAGACCGCCTCCCTCTGTTCCATTTCGGTTGTTAATTTCCCTGCCACCTTTTTTCTATCTCTGTTCTAACATATTGGACTGCCTTCGTCATCTAGAGACAATCTTGTCACTTTTTGGCAACAGATGTATGTTCAAGCTATATTTTGAAGATTCAGACCTTGAATTCCCGCTCGCTTACACTCCCTATATATCCCCAGGCCTCCCCGAGCTCCATTCCTCTATTTTCTTATCTACTTTCTTCTCCTACTTGCTCTTCTATGTCATTGCCAAATCTCTCCTGTCTGCTCCTTTCTGTCTTCTCCTCTCCCTCCCTCCTACCTCTCTCTGTTTCTTTTACACACCCTGTTCTCTCTCTATCAGTCTCTCTATTCTGTGACTGCTCTGGCTGGTCCCCCTGTGGCACACCGTGTCGTGTCCCTAATTTATTTATAATTAGTGCTCTTTGTCGGGATGCGCGGGGAATGTTAAAGTACACGCCACCTCGCTCTGGGTACAAATAGGCTGGTGTTCCTCCATCCTCTCCGCCTGCCCCAACTGCCCAACCGACATGGCCACTGGGATGGACAGACCTCACATCCCAAACCCAGACGTTTAAAATGATAACAACTCCATAAAGCCCATGCCGTGCAAGGACACTGCTTCTTGTCAAGTCTATAACTGAGTCCTCACACACCTTTTTTGTTAGAACAAGTTATTGCAAGTCATTCAGTAATGCATTTCTAGTGAGTGAGTGTCTGTATCAAAAAAGGGAAAAGGCAGTTTTCTGCACAAGAATCAAGAAAAATGCACCTTTTATAGAAAATACTTGAAACAAAGTGTTTTCCATGGAAGGGGATTTTTTTCACCTCTTTTAAGCAAATTAGACTTTAAGACCAAAATGATTTAATAATAAATAGAGTTCACACCCTGGCTGACACCTGCTGAGATACAGATACACATTGTCTGTGCTCTCACCTGTGCAACGTCTGAATGCAAAACAGAATAACAAGATGGGACAACATGTAATCTGAAAGTGTAATTTATTAAACATCCTGTTGAATTTTAATGGCCATAACTTGTAAAGTTGAGTTGTTTTGGGGGGTTTGAGCTGCTGGGAAAAAAAAAAAATATTTTTTATCACACCACATTAATGTCAACGCTGTCTTTACACATAACGTACATGAGCAGGAATGACGGCGCTGACAGGACTCGCTGAGTGTGTGTGTGATCAGCCAGGAAGAGCTTTTGTCCTTGGGCTGAGAGGGCACCTGGCTCCTCTTCCCGTCCTTGTGATCTCTCTGTTCCCTCTCTCTCGTGCCGCTCTATCCCTTCTCTATCTGTCTCTTCCTCTCTTCTCTCAGCTCCAATCCCTTCATCCCCCCATCTCGCGTTCTCCCTCTCCTCTGCCCAAGGCAATGCCGTCCTGCAGGCTTTGATCAGGGGGCCAGGGAGGAGAGAGGAAGTGGGTCAGAAAGTTGTGCTGGAGACTGCAGGAGAACAAGGCTGGAATATCGAGTAGGTGAGGCTGGGAGAGGGAGAGATGGGGTAATCTAGTGAGAAAGTGATAGAGTGAGAGAGGGTGAGATAGTGGGGGGAAAGAAGAGGGAGAGAGTAGGTAAAGAGGAAGAGAGCAGGGGTGAAATGGGGCAACCGTGGGAGGGAGGGGGCGCTGCCTGAACTAGAAGAGTAGAAGGAGATAAAAAGAAAATGAAGAGCGCAACAGGAGGAGATAGAGGAGAAGGACGTGGGAAAGGAGAGGTGTCTTCATTTACTGAGAGGAGAAAAAAAAGACAACACATTTGTCTTGAACGTGATGCTCAGCATTTAAACAGCAGGTTGGAGGATAAGGCCCTGTTTTAACTAATCTACACAGCGCAGGACAGATAGTTCAGCTCAGTGTGTTTGTGTTTGCATCGGCCTTGTGTGTGTGTGTGTGTGTGTGTGTGTGTGTGTGTGTGTGTGTGCAGGCAGTATAGTGCTTGACTGTGGCTCTTTGTTGTTTTTTTTAAGATCATTAAGATGCATGGTTTATTAATATTCAGATCAAACCATTAATATTCGCACAGTGTTTCTGCTCTCCTTGTGTCGTCAGCTCACCTGGGACTGGGGAGGGCAGAGGGGGAAAGAATGGAGGAGTGGGGGGGGGGATGAGTGTTTAGTTGACTATCTGGCGAGCTGGGAGCCGAAGGACAGTGGAGGGTGGTGGAGGTCCTGTGAGGGTTGGGTGTATTGTGATGGGCATCTGGCCGTCCGGGCTATCGGGGCGGGGTGAAGGTTGAGTGTTTCGAGGGTCCACCACTGGGACTGTGAGGTGAGAGGGGTGAGGGATTTTAGGGGGAAGCAGAGGGGGTTTGGTTTTGGAATAATTGGGCCAAAGGGAGGCTAACCATAAACACACACACACACACACACACACGTTTAACAATACGAAAACACTCATGTTCAAATGCACTTTTAAGTATGTAGTACAAGTACAGATTCATATGCACACATTCGCACAAATGTGTGTGTATATGAACAACAGATGTGCACACATATACACCTTCCTTATATTTCTACCCACATGCAAATGTTAATGTACACAAACACTAATTGCCCACACACACACACACACACACAAAACCGTTATATAGTCTCATTTTGGGCTTTAACCAATTGTTGTCCTTTTTGGTTAATTTGTCAATTACTTTCCCAAAAAATCATCAACAAAATGGTCTGAATTTTTTTCTTCTTTCTGGCCAATAGTCCCAAACGCAAAAAGATAATTAATGTATAGAAATCTGAAATGATGCTTCAACCTGTATCTGTAGTTTTACTTTAGTTTGATAAATGTTGTCCACATCTTCATCCTGTCTAATATAATTATCAACTTATTGGTTTTCGCTTCCACCTCCATTCATATAATATCTATCCTTCACATTGCTTCCTGATGCCCTACTGTCACACACCACACCACACACAACACACACAACACACCCACACACACACACACACACACACACACACACACACACACACAAGCTCTCCAGTCCGCTACAGATATACTCAGGCATGCACGAAAGCGGACAGCAAATTAAAGTGGTAATTACTTTTAAGCCCAGAAAGGTGACGGATTGTATGGCAGGGAGCAATGGGTCACTGTTGAATAGAGAATAGCAGAGCAGGCAGACAGTATGAAAGGCAGATATGCATCTCAATGAAATATGGAGGAGCATTCTCAACAAAAGGCGAAATGGCTCCTTAATGGCCACATGCCCTCAAAGAATTATTGTCTGATAGATTTGGAATATTATCTACTCTATGGCAGTTATCTTTAAACACCCTTTTATACTTATCAGCTGTGTGCGCTGCTGAGGGTAAGGTGAAGGAAACATTGTGTTTTCATAGTCTTAAATACCACACTGACAGCCATGGAAGAAAGTATTTCATTTCTTGACAAACGAATGTCAGAAAAAAACAAATTATTTTTAATGTTGCAGAGATGACTGCATAATGGTCATCATTATTTCAGATTTGTATGAAGGTTACGCTTCCTTCTGATTTAAGGGTATATCAGTAGTTTTTCCCGGCTTTTACATCCTGGTAAGGGTCAAGCTAAAACAATACTGGAGCCTACACATAATGGAACCTGATTGTGTCTTTTTGGTTTAACAGTGCTTCCCAGGCCAATACTACTACATTGATTTTGATATGGATTTTCCCCTTTAGAGAGACCTCTGTGAAAATATACCAATTATTAATTGACCATCAAGAACAAATCATCTCTTAGTTATTTAAGTGTTAGAGTAATATTGGGGAAAAGTGGCAAACTTATACTTGATGCAATGAAAATAGTCATAATTTTCTTCAGCGTTCACTACTGTATGTTGAATGTTGCCCAAAGAATCCTGTTTATCCAAAAAAGGAAGACTGTCTATCTATTTGTAATATGTTGTTATTTATGTGGTCTGTACATTCAGTTTACTGTGTTAAAATGAAATATCAATATGTATATGTCTGAGGTAGCCCAGTCTATTTTGGGAAGTATTTTAGCAGAGCAACTTCATTTCCATTCACTGCACAAACAGTGTGATTTTAGGTGTAAGAGTCTGCCAGTTTTCACCGTGTTTACTTAACACAGAAACAGAAAGCAGTAGTTCAGGAGACACATACTGTAGTAAATCTGATCAAATCTTGCACATTAAACTGCCAAATGTTGTTCTCCCTGTCATTTATGATTACTGACGTCGGTTAAAGTGCGGCTTGAGTAAACGCTCGTGCTTGTCACCTATGAACACTGAAAACAGCATGTCATGGTCTCACGGTCTTGCCAGCTCGGTATTACTGTACAACTTAAGGTTTTTTTTTGTTAAACATCTGCTTTAAATATTAAAAATTAACATTTACTCTCAATTTACATTGATTCTATAAAGCTCAATTTAATTCTTTGTCCAGAATTTTGTGCTGCGCAATAGCAAATACAGAAGTTGTAATTAGCTTTACCCGATCCAGCAAGAATTAATATTAATTTGAAAAGGGCTATTCTGTAGAATCAGTACTGTTACCTTAAAGTATATTTTGCCGGTATTACTTATATGCTTTTACCTAAAAATGATTTTACATGGAGGATTGAAGTTAAGAATCTGAGCATTTCTTTTATTACTGTTCTTTTTGAACTGTGTTTCTGAAAAAGGCTTCTGTCACTGCATTGAACTGACCACAGCCGATAGCATGTGTAGACAGGCGGAGAAACAAGGCCAGACAAGGGTGTGACTGTCTCGCCGACTGCAACGATCGTCACACGCTATTCCACATGCGTGTGCAGACGCACACACCCACACACAAACACACAAACACACACTGACTAAGGATTTTTTGTCTTATTTACCCACTCAATTCAATTACATTTCTCATCCATCAGGCCGGGTTAATTCTCCTGCCAGAGGTTGCAGTTTTTGTTACTTCCTGGAGCACCTTGATTTGTGAAGGAAACACCTGTAATACCGCTCCGCAAGGCAAGCCTCCGGTACTAAACTAAGTCAGTGAGTGCTCAAACACACTCTGACACACACACCCACAGACACACACATACACAGAGGCAGATATTCCCTGCAAGTCTCCTTCAAGGACGCCTGGGGAAGACTTGGAGGACAAAATCACACACTCCCTCTCCCAGTGTCTCAGACGCGCTGCACTTCTAATTTAGACAGAAACTCCTCCAAAAAGACTAGGCACACACAAACTTAAACTCTCCTGCGTAGACCCACTCACTTACATACTTAAACACACAAATACCCTGAAAGGCCCTTCCACCATCCGTATGAGAAAAGCAGGACAATTTTCTGTCTGTGCTGTTGCTCTCTCCTGCTCTCAGCTGTTTCTGTGTGTGTGTGTGTGGGTGTGATGTGTGGTTGTGTGGTCCTTGTGCTTGGTGTGTGTGTGTGTGGGTGGTGTGTGTGTGTGTGTGTGTGTGTGTGTGTGGGTGGGGTGGGGGCGCGTCATGGAAACTCTTTGACGACCTCATTCACTCCCGTCTCTCCTCGCTGAACCATAGCCAACACGACCAACAATGAGGCGGGAGGGTGGGAGTTGCACAAAAAACACTGAATGCGTCTTCATTTGCCTGAACTTTTCACACGTCTTTTTCCTTTTGTTGCTAGCCGCCCGTTCATTGCAGTGCAAAGAGCCGCTCAGCCTGTTTCCGCTGGCAAGACAGCCCACCAAAGCAGCACTTTCCCCCTCCTCTGTCACCCCCTCTCCTTCAACAAGTTAAGCCCATTTTTAGTTGACATAATCTGAAATGGTATCTAAGTGAATTTATGTCTACCTCAGTGCATTAACTTTTGCTATTTCTCTTTATGTTGCTGTTTTTTTTTTTTTTGTAGTGGGTGCAGCGACTGGAGGAGCAAGGGGAGGGGAGGATTTGAAACTCAGAACACGGAGAGACAGCCTATCAGTATTCCGTAGAGAAAGTGAGTGATGGAGGCAGAGAGAGAGATGGAAAAGACAGAGAGGGAGGGGAGAGAGAGAGAGAGAGAGAGAGGGAGGGAGGGGAGAGAGAGAGAGAGGAGAGAATGGAGGAGAGGGGGTGATGTATCAATATCGAGTAGTGGTTGAGGGCAAGGGGAACGAACAGAGGAGAGGGGGAAGGGGGAGGAGGGAGTGAGAGTTACTGAGTGAGGCTGGAGGTGTGATTATTTGTTCCCGTATGACACTGTGTGTGTGTGTGTGTGTGTGTGTGTGTGTGTGTGTGTGTGTGTGTGTGGGTCTGAACACATGTTGACTATAGGTTGTACACACAGTCATTGGAGGAATGTAACAAAATACATTTACCGAAGCTCTGTACTCTAGTACAATTTGGAGGTACTTGTACTTTACTTGAGTAAAATCTGCATTGACTATTTTAGAGTGGGAAGACACTTATTAGCAGAGCTTGTTTCATACCATTAATTTGAAACTACTACCTCCATCACTATGAGAGGCAAACATTTTTTTAATTCACAAGGAGCACCCAGAAAGTGTTGCCCTCGACAGACTCATCTCGTTATCAAACGATTTCCCCGAGATGTTATCCAAAGTTTTGCCTTGTATGATTAAAGAGGATCAACTAGGCTTCATTAAAGGTCGCGGCTCATGTGTTAATATCAGAAGATTACTAAATGTTTCAGATGTGTTAGCAACAAGCACTCTCACTGAGGTTTTTTTGGTAGTTTTTCTCTGTAGATGCGTGCATTCCTGCGTCCGTGCCCACTCGTAGAATAAAAGCTTGTTGTCAAAAACCTAGTAACTGTATTTAATATATAATAATTTAAAGTGTTAAAAGGTCCTTTACGTCAGTGGGGGCCACAACCAATGGCGATGGTTATGAATCCAGACGGTCCAGAACAATAAGGTTCATCTGAGTGGCATCAGACAAGGGTCCCCACCGTCTCCACTTCTGTTTGCACCTGCAGTCAAGCCATTAGCTGTAGATAGAATTTTACCTTGTTTTGCTTCAAATAGTGGGACATTGTTATAGATAATGGATGGATGGATCAACAAATTGTATGACTATGACATAGGGCTGACGTTGATTTGGTCTTGCATATCCAAATTGTCATTGGTCGGACAATCACTGGTGTTACCCTAACCCGATCTTTCTTAACCTTTGGACATAAAATAAATCTAATCAAATAAATCTAACCAAACCCTAACAATAGTGGTGACATTGTTGGTTATGGATGGGAGAACTGTAATATCAACGTTTTCAAGGATGAATGACTTGAACATTGAACAGATCAGAAAACAGTTGAAAAGAGTTATGACTGAAACAGTTTTGTATTGGTGGCTGAGAAACAATATAAGACTTCCCAAGGGCCATCAGACATGGGTCATTCTGGATGTCAAAGACAAATGTTTTCATTTTGTTTGGAGGAGTTGTTGGATAGAAACATATGTTAAACACAAGTTTAAACATTTACTATCATGGTTACAGCTCTTTTCTTTTGGTAAAGGGTAGGTTAAAGGTAAGTGTCCAGAAATTAATTTAAGTCAACTTGATGTCCTCCCAAGTGACAAAAACAGGTGCAGGTGCAGGTGCGTGTGCGTGTGTGTGTGTGTGCGTGTGTGCGTTTGCACGGGATAGAGTCACAGTGTCCAATACGTGTGGATGTGATGGAATCTCCCACTTGTTTCACTCATGCCTCCTCTCTCCATCTCTCTCTCTCTCTTTCCCCCTTTTACTCTGGCTGCTAATCAGCATTTGAAAGGCAGCTTTGACAGTGAGAAAGAAAGTGAGGGGGGCACAGGGAGGTGGGGGTAAACGAAAGCATGAGACACAGCGAGTTAGGAGCGGGAGCCAGAGAGACTGAGGCGAGGGTCTGTACAAGCATGCCTTTTATATTTACTAGTGACTGAGAGGGAGCGAAAGAGAGAGAGAGAGAGAGAGAGAGTGAGACAGAGAGGGAGCAGCTGAAGGCAGGGACAACTGGTGTGCACGGCTTTCCCAAGAGGAAATGAAAAGAAAGAAGCTCAGCGAGGGGAGTGAATGAGGGAGAGAGGAAGGGTAGGCGGGAGCATGCCGGCTGGAGAGAGAGAAAGACGTAGTGAGGGAGAGAGAGCGAGAAAGAGATTCTCACACTGGCTGTGTCCTAATCCGAGTCCATCTCCAAGAAGCAGCGGAGCAGAGTGTTGGTGAAGTGAGTCTGAGAGCCAAGGAGAGCTACATCAGCTAGCTCCATTCACACACACACACACACACACACACACACTCTCTCTTCCTCTCCTTCTTGCTCTCTCTTTCACACACACACACACACACACACCACACACTACACCACAACACCACCAACACACCACAGCACACTCTTTTGCAACGGGAGTCCACGATGTGTCCGGCTGCACTGCCACGGCTTTTGTGAAAGTGAGGGGATTGATGCTGCCCCCGTCCCAGCCCCCTTGGCTCACACACACAGTGTTTGTTTGCTGTGTTTAAGCTCGAGGTGGTGTGGTGGGGGGGCACCGCCAGGGCAGAGCAGGGGCTCCGGAGAGGGGGAGAAGAAGAAGAAGAAGAAGAAGAAGAAGAAGAGGAGGAACAGGAGAAGGAAGACAAAGTGGATCAGATCAACAGCAGCAGACTGGAAACGCTTGAAATGCCTGTCAGGTGAGTAGATAATGGATCTAACAACTTGCGGTCAACACACACACACACACACACACACACACACACACATACACACACACACACACACACACACATGCATGGGCGTACACACTTTCTCACTTTCTTGCTTGATATTCTCACACACGCTGGACACACACACGCAGTTTATAAAGTTGTCACCATTTGTCACATTTTTGCTTTTAGTTTAAAATGATATGTCAATCTGTTGTCACATCTTTTGAAAATTATGATAAAGATGAAATCATGTGAAAAAAGTTTCATTGCACCTAACATAGTTTTTCTGTTTCTCCGAGATAAAATATCAGGATGCATGCAGCAACGTTAACTTTTTTTCCTGAGTGTAATTATACATACCAGTAATATTACACATCTGTTGGCGCATTAGCAATTAGTGGAAAGTGATTTTTTTCTTAAATTATAAACATTTTAAAATGATTACTGACTTGATTACTGATAATTATTTTGGTATAAAAACATACGTCTGCAGTCTATTATAAATGAATATTGATGTTTAATATATTACTAGTTGATGTTGATGATTTAATCACATCATTGGATTAAATATTCGCTCTTCCTTGAAAGTGTCAAGCGACACTTTAACTGCAAATCGTTGCTTTTCAGATAAGCCAAATAAATGTCACGTTCATTTCCTGTGCTAAAAGACCGCAATAATCCAAGCCCACCACTTTCTGATAAATTGTGTGTGTTTGCATGTGTGGTGGAGGATGTGATATATCGGCAGAGAGTGAGCGTCTCCGTGTCCGTCTCCACCTCCAGAGGCAGAATTGGTCACAGTTTACTGGCTTAGTAATATTCGATGCCTTCAGGGTGTTTGCTGCAGGTGGTCTAAATTGGCAGAATGACTGTGACATACGCACAGTGTTCGCTGCTGCTCTAAAGTAAATAACATCGAACTATCCCCTAACGGTTTCAGGTAGTTTTTTTTCCATCTCTTTTTTTCATAATTTGCAGTTATTTTGGTAGGAGGAACGCCACTTGAAGTAAAAGTCTGAATAGTTGAAGTCATTTCACGTTCGTGTGTGAAAGCATGAGTGTGCGCAATTGTATTTTTATGATTTTCCTGCAAGATTCCCTGTTTGCGTGTGTACATGTGTGTCTGTCCATGTGTGGACTTTTACCCCCTGAGTGTTATCTCCAAATTTTGTGCTATAAATTCCGCTGTGTTTTGTAGCTCGCCAGCTGCATCGTTGGCACGTACACCTGCTGAGATAGCAGGTGCTTCGGATAAATTCAAACCAAATAACTACCTGCAGTACAGAGTCACTCTTTCAGGTGTCAAAGTGTTTTTTATTCCCAATCTATTTACCATGTTATTACCACAGTGTTTTAGAAAAAAAGTTTTTTTT
>NC_045735.1:27063315-27064412 GCF_008692095.1 Etheostoma spectabile | reverse complement strand
TTTTAAAATGTTTGCCTTACTGTCGGCATTGCTTCAATGAAGACTGGATACAGCAGCGACGTACATATGTTGCAACACTGACACGAAAACAGAAATGAAAACAGGGTCACACGGTGTCCTCCCCATCTGTGGTACAGTTTATACCCTGGCCCACTGAGCCACTAAGCCTCTCCCTCCGTTCCAGTTCTGGCATGTGCAGGATGCTTTGGTCGCGGCCCACGTTTAGGCCTTTTTTTATTAGACCCAGAAGCGGGTTTATTCTCTGGCTTTGGGGTTTAAGGAGCTGCGGTTCGTGCTAGCTGACGACTGTGTGACAGACCCTGACTCGGTTTACTTTGTGAAAGTGAGAATGTTGGCAACAGAGTGTCCCATTTGAAGACAAAACAAAATTTTAAAAATAATTCACAGTAATTTTAACACTGTGAAATCATGGCATTCATTCCAAAAAAAGTGGCAGGCAGCCACTTCTATTTCGCTGCTCATCAAAGATGAGCGCTGTTTGTTTCAGATTATGCTGTGAGGGTAACATTTGGCTTTCTTATATTTTCTGTATTTGTTTTGCATGAATAATGATCACATAAGTAGCAAAATTTAATATCACTAATGTACAAATGCTCTAAGTTGGTAGAAGCAGGGAGTCACTTTTGGTGAGTTATTGACAAGTTCTCAGACAGACACCTCATCTCTCCCTCGCTTCTTCCTCTTTTTATTCCTCTCTTGATATTTTTGTCTCTCTCTGTTGCTCTCTTACACACACACACACACACACACACACACACACACACACACACTCTAAGGTGGTCAGTGTCTAGTGTGTTGACAGACAGCCGCTCACACACGTCTTGCTCTTGCCGTGTGTGCGTGTGTGTGTGTGTGTGTTTGTGTGTGTGCGTGAAGAGCATTGACAGACAGTGTGTGAGTCTGTGACAGAGGGTGTCAGCGCTGTGTCAGGGAGATGTGTTTAGTGTCACACTCTGCTGACCTGATCTCCGGTTGAACTGTCCACTCCGGACCCCGCTGTGGCTCCTTACATAACCCCTGCTGTCATTCACACACAGGCCTGAAGGGATCCACCAGGCTACACACACACACACACA
>NC_045735.1:27062877-27063305 GCF_008692095.1 Etheostoma spectabile | reverse complement strand
CACACACACACACACACCGCATCCACACTCAGTTACTTTTCCTCTTAATCGAACGTCAGATCAGGTGCAAATCTTCCTAATCTCTTTCATGTCTTTCTTGTTCTCTAATTTATGCCGTGACGTTACATAAATTAACAATAGATCTGGAAATATTCAAACAAAGCATTAAGTTCCGAGCAGTGTGTAGGAATGTAGTATGAGGCCAGTGGCTACCTTGGTTTCCCCAGTGTGCTGCAAGACACCTACACAACTTGTGCAACTCTTTTCAAGAGTTTCACTCTGTTCTGAACATTGACATTTGCACCATGCTAATTGATGTGTCTGTGTTAGCATGTGTACATCTCTCTGTGCTGGTGTGCAGAATGAGTGTGTGCTTTCAAGTACTGTTGTTCAGCACACACATTGGTGTGTGTGTGTGTGTGTGTGTG
>NC_045735.1:27044994-27062867 GCF_008692095.1 Etheostoma spectabile | reverse complement strand
TGTGTGTGTGTGTGTGTGCGCGCGCGCGTGTGTTGCAGAGAGTGAGTGACCCTATGTGCTTTGGCCTGTGGTTATTTGGAGGTCAGTGCTGATGTGGTCTCTGCCTGCGGGAGTGGATTTACCATCCTCTGCCTTATAGAGACCTGCATTCACTTAGCCAACTCTTCCACAGTCAGAGGGAGAAGTTTCTGCCTTTTTTGTACCTTTTTCTGTGCATTCACCAATAACTTTTACAATTTTTGGGTGCACTGTACATGAATATTATCAGTATTTTCTTTACATGTGGCCACATCAGCATTCCTTTTGTGAAAGATCTCAAAATAAGAAGAGACTATCTTTGACTTTCCTGTAAGTCCCACTTTAGTCCGGCCTTAAATGGAGGTCAGAGTATTTAACCTCAGAATAGATTGCAGCTATTATTTTGACCCAGGGTTTTCTCTTTCAAGCAGATATCATAATGGTCAGGGTTGGCTAACTTCAGAATGGACTGTTTTACTTTATGCATTACTTTTTCTTGCTATTTAGATTCTCAAAGTTATCTACTGGAGGTGTTTTGTACTTTATTTGTATTTAAACAGTTTAGCTGCTCTCGTGAACCATTTACATTTTTAGCTCTTCATGCTGAAGTTGAAATGTTATCCCTATCATGCTATCACTCTTACTGCGTCTTCCCTGCTCTTTTACCGAGAGGGGAAACTAACCCCAGAATGTTCTTCTCATACAGCATTTAAGATTTTGTACAATCATATAAATTGCATATTAATTTAACATACGTGTCTATTTTATTTAAATCATTTTGTAGATCCAGTCTATCCAGACCGCTTCTTTAAGTTCTAAAGAAGCCACATTGTTGCTGAAAATGTCAGTTTGTGGGACAAAGTCAGCATCCTTCTTCGAGTTTTTATACTCGTGCTGATTAAATCTTTGTCATTACTTTTGATACAGAGCGAGAGAAAAGACATTGAGTATTTGAGAAAAATCACTGGAGAGCAATCTTTAGGGAATATGTAGTTTTTCTGGTAAATATATGGGAATCTGCCCTGATACTTTCAACTTGATATTTATTACAGGGCAGGTGAACTGGAGCCTTTCTTTTGTGTATACTCAGGCTGAGGTAGATGGTAATTATGTCAGGCATGGATTGGATTCTGCGTAGGTCCACGCCCGTGAGGAGTGGACATCAAAGCAACGCTCACCAAAGCACTCGGTAATAAAAGAGGAGGAGGAGAAAGATATCGATTACAAAGGGTGAACATTAGCAAATCTCTTTCTCTCTCCTTTGTCATCTATGTCTTCATCTGTCCATCATCTCTGTCTCTCTCTCTCTTACCATCTAATTTGCCTCCCTACGCCTCAACTTATGCTCTCTACTCCCCCATCCGCCCTCCATCCACCCCTCTCCCCCTCTCTAATCATTTATTTATCGCTGATCTCTTTATTCTTTATTCTTCCAGTTTAGGGACGGTCCGCACTGTGAGTGTATGACGCTGGTTCACTCACACAGGCTGTTATCATCATTCCTTTACCTTTACACCCTTTCCAAACCCTCCTCTTCATCAGCGTGGAGATACCTGGGGGAGGGCGGGGTCACTCTGGTCCAATCTAACGCTGTATTGATTCCATTAGATAATTAATGACCCTGGCAAGGGCCAGGGAGGAGCAAAGAGGGGGTTAGGAGAGATGGGGGGGTGTGATGATGGGGGGACGCGAAGGGGGTGCACGTGGGGGGGGGCGCTAAGGCCCTTGAGAGTTGGAGAGAACCTTGGGTTGGGAATGATCCAGAGTGGTCAAGGTCAACCGCAGCCGGCGCTCCCATATGGAAGCAGAATGCCGAGTGAGTCAGAATATGGGTTTACTGATAGGAGTGTGTGTGTGTGTGTGGGGGGGGGGGGGGGGGGGGGGGGGGTGAGATCTTCATGTCCAGCGGCTGTCGATTGATCAGCGGCTGAAAAATTGTACATTAAAAAGTCTTTTGACTTCCAAATCCTGAGGTCCTACCAGGGCCGTAATGCATGATAAGTAGTTTTCAGCCCTCCAACCAGAATACCAAACTTCATCTCCCTGGACGCTCCAGACACTCATTTACAACTACTCAACAACATGAAAGGCAAGATAGAAAACTAGCTACATCAAATATTCTGTTCATGTTATTTCCAACCATGTTTTCCACATCTTCCATATTGAACATTCTCTGTTTGATGAAATATTATCCACAGGAAAATCTTACATCGCTGTTGTATGTGTGTGTGCTTTACTTTTAGTGAGAGATAAGTAAAGACAGGTGGGGGTTGGAAGAAGACAGCTGTTGTCAGTAAGATTTGTATTTGAGTGATCACTGAAAAATGACCACAATAAATGCTATCCAGAGTTTTGATGGCAGGTGGAAACTAATGCCAGCTTGTGTAGTATTTTGGGGGGGCGTTTCTTTGGCCTCTATTCAATTAAGAGGTGACAGGAAACAAGTAGACTTAGAGCGGCCGGAGGACCCGTTTCTCAAATACAGTTTGATTAGCGAGCACTGCTGAAAGGCACATCGCAAATGGTGACACGGTCATATTTCATACATGGCTGTCACTTACAAATTGCAGATGAATAAGCCCTACAAGGCTCTTGCGTGCTCGCAGAGTATGGAGTTTGTTTTGATTAGTGAAACGTGTCAAAAAAAGTAATATGAGAGAAAATCTAAAATTGCAGCTTGCATGTTGCAAATTTGGTGAAAGAGGCCCCCGAGACGGTACACTCATAAGGAAACATATCCAATGTATTTTTCCACTTTGCTAAATCAAAGGGGAAAAAACAAACACTAATGTTTTTTCCTAAAATCAAGATCTTTTTAAGATTAGTACGCCTTCACAATTTGAAACTGGAAGTATTCTCTCCTTCCCTGTGTTGACATTGCACAGCCTTGGTCCTGCTCGTTACCTTTTCATTGTTGCACCATGCACATCGTCTCCAGTGGGCCGTGAGGGCTCCTCTGCCTCCACTTTTACAGTCTTGGCCAGCCTCTGTATTGGGCCCCAGGGGTTGGGAAGATGAGGCATAAAACAGCCGTGTCTCTACCTAGGGGAGCTGGTGGCCTGGCAGTGTGGCTATTGTCTGCCTGCGTGCTGTTTGACTTAAATGTGTTCATTTGCCTGATGCCCCTGACTCCCTACGGGGAGGGGCGGCTCCGGGAGAGGAGGGGCACGCTAACGAACCTCTGACAGCTTGAGGCCCTAATTAAACGTCCCTGCTGAAAATAAACAGAACGGGAGCCAAGCTAGCTGCCAGAGAGAAACGCACGGCAAACAGCGGCTGTGAACGCTCGCCGCAGTGCCCTCCACTCTGTTGCTGCTGAGATTGTGCCAAGAGAGTAGGGCTCTATAGGGTAGGGGTCTCCAACACACACTCACATACATATACACACACACACACACACACACACACACATATACACCACACTTATGAATATGTAGCACTGCAGCAACACATTGCGAACACCTGCGGTCACACTTGATACAGGTTGATCTCTACAGCTGTGGGCGCGGTATATTTTTACTCTCAGTGCTCTCAGAAGTCACACTTTCCTTTTTCTATATATTTCCCACTGTGCCGTTGCAGAATAAGTCGACTCAGCTCCATTGAGCGGATTGTTTCGCACTCTGTCTAGATGACACTTCTGACATTCAGCCTGTTGTGCTGCTAGCTAGCCGGAGCATTAGCAGTCAAAGTGGCGGGGTCCATTTGGGTGAGTGCATTAATGGGCCGCCCAACCTGTGACAAGGTTATGAGGTTGATTGAATAATTACTGTGGAGGCCCCTGTCCATTACGCCCCTGTGTCTGCCCAGATAGAGGGAAACGTAGAGAGAGATGGAGAGATAGCGTGAGACAAAAGATGGAGGTAGAGATTAGATAAGCACAGATAGGGTCAATTAAGAGATAAACATTCGGGTGTAGGGTGGAAAAAGGCTGCATGTGTGTTTGTGAGGCAGTGAAAATTTGAGAGAAAATTATTTCCTGCCTGTGTCTCCGTTTGATGTCTCCGTCCTACTGTACACGGCGTAATTTGGCATATAGTGCATTTATCCAGGTGAGATAGAGAAGGAGACAAAGGTGAAGTTGTTAGACAGAGGTGTGCTGACCTCTCCTCGACCCTGTCTTCTCTTTACCCGACTGTCTGAAACGAGGACTGTCAATGTTGCAGGCTGGAAGCTCGAGAGAACGAAATATAGGTTTCCTATAGTTGAATGAAGACTTGGCCTTAAACATGAGCCTTGGACAAAATATTCTGTCAATGTTGCAGGCCCTGGAAGAGGTTAAATCTGGGGTTGGAATATTAACCAGATTGATCAAGTCTCTTGCTCATATGGCAATCAATTTTGACGTAAATCCCATCTGATACAACCTTAAAGAGCCACAGCAACCACAGATATCTAACCACACAATTCAGAAACTTTAATTTGTCACAATGTAATTAAATATGCACCGATGTATTTCTGCAAAAAAAAGTTGAATTTATCTTGATACAGATTTTTCTTTATATATCGCTCAGCCCAAATTATTTCCAAGTGGAGCACAGATACAAGTTCTTGCTACTTTTTCTCCAGCATTGCTATCGAGAGGGCAATGGTGCTCGGTCGGTCCACTTTGCTCCAGTTTGAAGTTTTTCATCTGTTGCCATGAAATGTGTAGACAATGTACTGATATCCATCAGATAGCCTGACTTTTCCTGTATCGCAGGAAATCAGGTCAAATGTAGTTAAACATTTTGGTTTACTGCTGTGCCTTAGTACAGCCTCCCAGAGCTGCTGGGATAGCTGTAGACTTTAGTGAGCCGTGAGCTTTGAGTACACTTTCTAAGCAAAATGAATGCATTCTGATCAAACATTGCATTGTGGAAGGAGATATCAGGAGGTAGATAGTCACTTCCCCTCTTCTTCAGTTTCCATTAAGTCCAATCTTTCTATCACTGACCTCAGACCATTTTAGCAATAGAAATTTAGCATTTTTGCTTTATTGTCTCCGCCGCAAACTACCAAAGGTAAGTGAATAACCCAATCTCCCCTTTCAACAACTGTTCTCTGTGTTGTGACCCTCATTGACTCTGCTGCCTTTGAAACTGTTCCAAGAAGTTTTCATGCATACATTATGTTGGCTGTTTCAGCCCAGATTTGTGAAATGATATCTGCCAAACCTGCCTAGCTTCTGCTGACCTCTCTTAGCCAAGGTCAGCATAGCCATGCTCAAACTCAAGACATAATCCATTTTCTACTGCCCCAGCAAAGCTCTACTGACTTGATTGTGCTGACCCAGCCGGGCCAAAGACAGAGAGAGTTAAAGAGTGAGAGGCAGTGAGAGAGAGAGAGAGAGAGAGAGAGAGAGAGAGAGGGCATCTCAGGCCCAAGGGCATGACACCGCAGTGCTCAGGGCCACACTAGCCCTTTAAATGTCAACACAGCACAGAAGAGAGGGAGGGGAGAGAAACGGGTGAGAGGTGGTGCTCTGGTTGAGGACAGTGAGGAATATTGGCAACTTCCAAAACAGGAGGGTAGTGCTGGAGATTGGCAAAAAGCAGAAATAGATGTGGAGGAGTGGGCAATGGACAGCCTGTGCTGCTTCTTTGGAGATGTTTGCTTTAAACTTCAGTCACAGACCAGTTTGAATAATCTCTCAGGGGAGAGGGGAGACATTTGGAGATCTGTGATTTTCATGCGTAATGGTGACATCAAAGAAGGCTCAGTGTTTTGGCTTATGTCTATTACCTTGGTAACAATTGCTGACCTTTATGTGGGGAAGTACATACAGTACCTAATTGCTCTCTCTGTCTCAACCTCATCACTTTCTTACTTTCTTACTTTCTTTCTTTCTCTCTCTCTCTCTCTCTGTCTCTCTGATAGATAAAGTAAGAAATCATAAGATGGGTTTTCATCCAGGCATTTTAATGCAAATGTTATTCTTTCAAATTGTAGTAAAGGGCTGAATGGAAACTGCAAATGGAGATAAAATGTCATCATTTGTCTTTATTTGAAAAAAGGCTGCATGCTCGCTCCAAGTTTTAAAAGCATTTCGTTGAAAAATACAATATGCAATATATTGTAAGGGAAACACGATTGCTAATATAACAATTAAAGACTCCCTAAAAATTGGTATATGTTTGACATCCCAAAAATGCCATATGTGCTGTCACCTGTACACGTTTAAGTAGTTCATGTCTGTTTTATGGCTATTATTGGATACTGATTCAATTACTCTTTTCCCTTCTTTTTCTTTTTATTTCTCCTCTGCTGTCTCTCGTGGGTCTTCAGGTCTGAGTCCGTCACATCCTCAACCAATCAGAGCCTTCGTTAACAACAGCGTCGGCACGTGATTGGGGGAAGGATGGCAACCATGCCGTTTGTCAGTGAGGGGAAGTGTGTGAGTGTGGAGTGGGATTTCCTACAAGGACTACTGGCCAAACCTCCCACCCTTCCCTGGTGAGACACGACACACACACACACACACACACGCACACACACACACACACACACACGCACACACACACTACACAAACGCACAACACAAACACACACACAGACAGGGTGATACTGCATAAGCCTGTGTGCATGCCCATGATTAATCTTAGGAAGGTGAAATCCATGCATTAACACCCATGCACACGGTGACAGCCTGAAGAAGACTTTCCTATCAATGAAAAACATAGACATACATATAAACCGTATTGTTGCTCACTTGCCAATCCTGTCAGAGCTGTGAATCCCCTCCCCTTAGTGGGAGATTAAATACATTTGGCTGGAATTATTAATGGGCAGTCATTTACAGGCGGATATAAAAACTAAGCAGAATCAATGCGTGTGTATTGATTGTTCTCTGTGGCTGGGGTCGAGACAGTATAATAATGAGATGTTACAGAGGGCTGGCAGTATGAGTCCCACACACAAAACACACCACACACCACACACACACACACACACACCCCAAAACACAACACACACCCACCACACACACAACACACCCTTATATAGAAAGACACCACTGTTTTCACTTATTAGGAAACAGCAAGGAGAAATACAACAGCTGTGTCAGCTGATTAAGATATAAACATATGTACACACACTATGTCCTGCCTTCTCTTTGTTCTGTTCTTTCTTTCACTCAAACATGCATCGAGACACACAGGCGCACACACACACACACAAACACACACCAGTCGTGGTCTTTTTTAGGATGAGAATCAACAACACAGACACGAGGGAGTTTGGCTGGTTCTTCTTTCTTCTTTAGCTTTCATTCTCACTCTCTCTCTCTCTCTCTCTCTCTCTCGCACACACACAGACACACACCACACACACACACACACCACACACACACACACACACACATACATACTTTATTCTAGCGCAGCACTAACACAAATTCTGAAGTGGCTGTGACAACATAATTCCACCACTCAGGCCCCATTGAGAAGAGTCAATACCCAATCAGAAAGACAGGCTACCTGAGCCCTGGCCCCCCTCTGTCACTCTGCCCCTCCCTCTCCTATTGATCCCTCAATCACGGCTTCAGCTCACTAGCTCGGGACCAGATGAGAGAGAGCGAGAGAGGGTGAGAGCGAGGGATTGGAGGGAGGAAGGGAGGGCAGCAGGAGATTGTGTGTGTGTGTGTGTGTGTGTGTGTGTGTGTGTGTGTGTGTGTGTGTGTGGATTGTGTGTGTGTGTGGGTGTGTGGGTGTGTGTGTGGGTGTGTTCACATATGGATTGTGGAGCAAATGGCATTATTGGGACTCTGCTCTGCCAGAGAGAAGAAGGGAGTTTGTCTGTAATTACCAGGCCAATCTGCAAGAGATGGGTCAGAAGGGAGATTGTTTCACTTGAATTGCGGGAGCCATTACCATTATATGTACTTTATTTATGAAATGGGTTTTCTGGATTGATGCTCAGGTCATTTATACAGAGCATGAAACAATCAACAGGTAGTCAGTAAATGGCCATTATGTGGAACCCCTTACCAGCTTCTCCCAACAACACTGCCGATCCAGACAATGTTCTCTGCCCTCCTCTTCTTTTCTCTCATCCCTGCATTCATCTATTTCTTCCATTAATACACCTTCCCCTTGTTCACCTCCCAGTCTCCAGAACCTGCGTAAAGAGAAGTCTCGCAATGCAGCTCGTTCGCGGCGGGGCAAGGAGAATTTCGAGTTCTTTGAGTTGGCCAAGATGCTGCCTCTGCCGGGGGCCATCACCAGCCAGCTGGACAAGGCCTCAGTCATCCGGCTGACCATCAGCTACCTGCACATGCGAGCCTTTGCCAGCCAGGGAGACCCGCCCTGGAGCCCTCTGATGGAGGGAGACAGCAACTGCAGCAAAGGTGAGCAAAACAAAACAACCACAACTGTAAAGAAATACTGCCAAGCAAACTAAATTGTGTCAGTCCATGCCACAACCAGAAAATGTTCTATCTAATCTTTCCATTGACTTTGTCTGTAATCGAGCCACCACTAAAATTTGATTTGAATTCTTTCTGAAACCCCCACTTGGTAAGACACAGGGTCCGGCTGTTGCTTCTATTGTGGACCCGGAGGTCATGGCCCTGGTACTACCTCTGATAATCTGAGGTTTTAGCAAATATCCCCACTAGGGATTAATACAAATGATCAATTAAATTTGTTTTTAAATTAAAACCTTGGGAAGTTACCATTCTGGATTCCAGTTTATTTTGAAACTAATTATACTTAAACTTGATACATTTTGACCACCAATTCTTCATTCCTGGCAGCCTGGAGAGGGCTGGAAAGAAAATGGTGGGCCTTCATGTTGGGTTATTAAAATTAAATGAATAATAGCATAAAAATATACAATATCCAAATAATAAAAACTAAAAAATAATGAATGCTTTTTATTGTCTGGGCAAACTTTACTTGGGGTAGGGGCTAAAATGTTTGTTTATAATCTGTTAAATACTTAAACTTTTCATGAACTTTGACAATGGCAGTGTATTCAAAGGTAAATGAAACATGGTTGCGACGGATCATTTCTAGGCTCAGTATTTCTGCAGTTCAGTCTATAAGAAAATTATACAGCAGAGATAAATAGGCTGATGTTTGTTGCCAATGGACAGAATCCACTGAAATCCATGCATCCATCTCACATCTCTATTTCAATCAAAATCAATCCTCAGCAGTCTGATCTGTCCATTTACTCCCACCCACAGAGACACCCCACGCCACAAACATCCAGTACTCTGCTTGCGACCATAATGACATGTGCTGTGTAATGGCACACAAACACGTGTCTAATCAAAAGCCTGTAAACATACATGTGGGTATAATAATACAAGACTTTCCATAGACTAGTGTGACTTGAAATGTATGTGTTCTGTGTGTGTGTGTGTGTGTGTGTGTGTGTGTGTGTGTGTGTGTGTGTGTGTGTGTGTGTGTGTGTGTGTGTGTGTGTGTGTGTGTGTGTGTGTGTGTGTGTGTGTGTGTGTGTGTGTGTGTGTGTGTGTGTGTGTGTGTGTGTGTGTGTGAGAGAGAGAGAGAGATAAAAGATACACAAAGAGGGAGGAAACTATTGGTGCGATTTGTAATTACAGAAATTAACTATATAACGAGGACAGTGTAATTATACAGCCTGTCTAATTGCTACTATTACTGAGGGGAAGCGATGCAGCTACAGTGCAATTAGAGGTGTGTGTGTGTGTGTGTGTGTGTGTGTGTGTGTGTGTGTGTGTTCATGCCTGTTCTTATCTAATTTGGGGAAATCTGAGCAAAAAGCATGTAACAGCATGTTTATGTGTGAGTGTGAGTGGCTTGCTTTACCACAATATATAGCACACATTCCTGATAAGATATGATGGTTTTAATAGTATAATAAATTGGGCATGAGTGGTTGAGTGTCAATACTAAAACAATACCTTCCTCGAAATGTGTCTTGAAGCTATAATAAAGCACTTATGTTAAAAACTGGGGTTGGGGAGTTTAAAAGACATGGGATTTATCAGACAGGGATTCTGTAATGGAAGTGGCTGCATTATTAGAAATGTAGGATCCAGTGTTTTCAGAGATTGGACCATTCCAGGGACTAAAAGTCAGAATATCTCTGCCTTGAAATGGAATTTAGCTGGTATTCATTTCATTATTTACACCTGTGCTTTTCTACTGACATGACATGTAAAAATAGATTACATGAAAATGCAGTATTGGTGCCCATTGTCACATGCACTGTATCACTTTTGGTACAATGATAAGGTAAGGTACATAGGTTTAGTTTGGTATACTTATTGCAAAAACATTACAAGGACACTATGACAACTAGTATATACTGTACACAATTAGTATGTAGCATAGACCTGAGACAAAACATAATCTCATTAGGCTCCTGGTACCGGTGTTTGACACTTGACAGTTTTCAATATCCAGTGCTACATACACTACAGTTAGTTCTTAGAAACTATCGAGGTTCAATACAGCCAGGTATCTGACCATTTAAAGGTGGTTTGATAACAGAATAGAATAAATAGAATGCCTTTTATTGTCATTACAAACAAGTGCAGTACCTGTGCAACGATATTGAAGCAACCCCTTTACAGTGTCAACACAAAATATAAAAATATAAGTAGTGCAGAAGAAGAAGAAAAAAAAGACAGGGGGCAACATTATGCACAGTTCCTGAGAGCAACTATGTATATATAAAATAGTAAGAAAGATAAAGGGTTTATATACACATTATGCAAAAATAATAGAGTTTATTAAATATTGCATTGTAATGAAATTAAACGGTATTAATAATAAATAAATACCGCACTGTTATAAAAAATTTCACAGAATTCCAGTGTCTTTTTAGGTATTATATATCAGTATTGCACAGTAGGTGGGAGAAGAAAGTCCATGGGCCGGGGGTAGGCTACGAAGTGGAGTCAGTGCATGTGTGAGTTCAGGGTGGTTATGGCTTTTGGGAATAAACAGTTCTTGAGTCTGTTAGTCCTTGTTCCGATGCACCTGTAGCGCCTACCTGAGGACAACAGGTCCAACAGATCCGAGCCGGGGTGGGAGCTGTCCTTGATGATGTTCTCTGCTCTGCTGAGGCAGCGGGAGGTGTAGATATCCATCAGGGAGGGGAGAGGGCAGCCAATGATCTTTTGTGCTGACCTTACAACTTTTTTTTCTTTTTACACAAAAATGTTGAAAAGCTGGCAAGATTTGAATGTTGCATCTCCTCGGGGCTCATTTACCAGTAAGCAAACACCTAATATGATCATACCGAATAATTAAATCAAACATAACTACTGTAAGCAATGTGGCGACGTACAGTACACGGGAGGGGTAGAGCACACGAAATGGGGCAAGGCGTTTCATTGGTTCTTTCCAAGCTGACCACGAGACAGTGATTAGTGGGCTTTTTTTACAGGATTATAGCAGCTACAGATGGTGGATCTTTTTTCCCTCCTTTTCAGAGCCCATGAGTTTATTTATTGCTGTCGGGTCGTAAAGACCATTTCAAACAATTTATAAAGAAGTGTACATTGAGAATAGTTACCAACCCTGCCTTCAAGTATCCCACTTAAACCCATATTGTATAATGCATTCATCGTGAGCCCTAATCTATTGCCACAGTTTAAAAAATAAATACGTTATTATAAGTAAACCCATTGCAATCTATTGATTTTTAATCAGCTATGCAGCGCTGCACAATCCGAATGTCTGAGTAATATCCTTGCACTATCACACTTACTCCCAGCCTCGGCCTTGACTTAGCTTTGGACGTAGTGAATTGTTTTGCCTCGGTATTCTAGGCTTTCCCTTGGCCTTGATAGGAAATACCTGTTTAGAAAAGTAGGTGTGCAGGTAGTCGTGCTGTCATGGGTATTAACTGGAAGTGTGGCAGAGAATGCTGCTTACACAAAAATGAGAAGCACGTCTCGTACAGATGTGAACCATAACTGTAAATGTATAGAATCCTGCAGCAGCTACTCGAAGGTCATAGAAGATTGTGAGGGTACTTGAAAAGCACAATGAATCGCGTGTCAGCTACAGGCGGTATTACAGACTGAATTATCCGGAACATTTTTTCCACTAGGTCGGGATCTGATACCTTGGGTATTTTATTAAATGTTTGGAGATTTTTACAAGCAGGTCACACAGTCTCAGTGGGGCCAAGGCTGAAAATGCAATGCTAATTTGGACATCAGTTTGAACAAGTCTACCCACAATGCATTGGCAGGGTTTTAAGTGTGATGCATGACTTTAATTCCGTTAGTGGAATGTGGTCAGAGATCCAGCTGAAAGGGAGAGGAGGACAGAGAGGAGGGGAAGGGACAAATGTTGAAGGAATCAAGAGAAAAAGAGGAGAGGAAGGAGAGGAGTGAGAAGGGAGAGGGGGTCGGGGGTGGCGGCTTGCATTCCTCCACTCTCCCTCTTGTCCGAGGGTTTTTGGACGAGCGAGGGCCAGCGGAGAGGGAAGGAAGGTGGAGGGTGGAGGAGAGGAGAGGGATGGAGGGAAGGGGAGGGGCTGGTGTGGCTTTTGTCTGCTTCCCACGTTTCAAAGCCAGTCTTGAAAAATGAATAGACAGAGGAAAATCAATTGCATGACCTTCACAGAGAGAGAGAGAGAGAGATTGAGAGAGCGGGAGAGGGGGGAAAGAAGGAGGAGAGAGACAGATTATGGAAGGAGGGAGCAAACGGAAAGGAAAGGCTGAAGGGAGGAAAAGTAAAATGACCCATGATAGTCATTCCCATTCAGTGTGTGTGTTTCACTGTTTGTTTGTGCGTGTGTGTGTGTGTGTGTGTGTGTCAGCGCATTAAAGGACTCAACCCTTTTATTAGAAATCATTTATTTTTTCAAAACCTCTCTATGCTGAGTACATTTTGCTTTGGGGGCCAGTTTGTTTTTCTATTTATCTGCCTTTTTAAATGTCCTGTTAAAGGATTATTCCATTTTATTTTACCCAGAGCCTTGTTTGCTATTGGTTGTGATAGGATGGAATTTACCACACCAATTGCTTGAGATTTGGTTACAGCAGCAACACTGATTAAAAAAAAAACTGACGGGGCAAGAAGGGCAAGAAACACAAGTGAACGGAGGATGAGACTTCATAGCATCATAGCATAGCCGTTATAACCCATTATTGGACAGGAAAGCAGTGTGCACACAACCATGGATGGATTACTGAACGGGCACCCCTGGGCTTCACCCGCAAAATGTCACTTGAAGAGACGCATACCGGCGTCAAAGAGATGCTAAATTACCACAAAGGACCAAAAAATGACTACAAAGTGATACAAAACAACCACAAAGAGACCAAGAACAATCACGCAGAGACACAAAAAGACCAACAAAAACAACAACAAAAAAGAGGCAAAAGGATCACTGTCACTTAATCCATGCACACAACTACGCTAACTACTGTAAAAAGTGATGGATGGAAGTTTTGGTAAGAACTTTAACGTTTGCCTTTTCTTGTCTTAAACATTTAAAGGGTGTTTACCCTGGGTCACTGTAGGTTGTGGTCAGAAGTGTGCTCTATTGTCTCTGTGACCACGCCTAGCCGCGATGTCACTGTGTACTGCCACACCCCTGTTTCTCCATAAATCTGTTGCAACTCAACCTTTTAGCAGGTGCAGCTGGAGAACTTCTCCGTCTTTTACAAGGTACAGTACAATGACAACTCACTGCCAGCAACAGGGCCAGCAAGTGTTTTACTGTCTCTGTTAGTGAGGTCAAACACACCTCTCTCCTCCCCGGCGTTGGTGACATTGACTTTCATTCCGCCTCCACTCACTCCCTCTCTCTCTCTCTCTCTCGTCTCCTTTCTTTCATTGCCTCTGTCTCCCTTGCCTCCCTTCTGTCTCCCCCACCTCTTCGACTTCTCCCTGCATCTGCCTCCCCTCTAATTCACGGCGTTTAAAGCAGCCGGGGCTTTTAAGGGAAGTTAATTGCACTCAAATTATGTTCGACCGCAAAAGGAGTGAGGGAGCGACAGAGGAGAGATGGAGAGATAGAGAGAAGGAGAGAGGGATTGATGTCAGAGTGAGGAGATAATTGCGTCAGAGAGGGACGCTGCGATTAGGGTCACTCTTTCTCTCTCTGTCTGTCGAACAGCTGAAACGTCACATTCGGATGGTAGTAAACAACTTGGCAGGTGATCAGGCTCTTGTTTTGAAAGGGTGAAACTACGGCAGCGGAGCCAAACTTGAGAGACAAAGATGGATAAGAAGACAGAGAGAGGAAGAAAGATGGAAAAAAAAAGAGGGGTTCACTGCATCTGTTATCCGTTTGGTTCCCATGGTTACATCCTAACCTGGTTTAAAAGGTTGACACTGTGGGGGTGGAAAGGAAGGTGTGTGTGTATATGGTTATGTGCATGGAGGTAGGGGGATGTTTATGTGTGTGTGGCCAATCACTCGTGGACTTAACTGGGACTAAATTATATATTAGACAGAGGTATAATGAAAATCATTCAAATGAAATTTCTATCTTTTCTTCTTGTGGAGCACTGGGGAGACCCTGAAAATTGACCTGCGAGTCAGACTATAATTAACGTGTCCGATCGCGCCCCATCTTCTTCTGTCTCCTATTCCCACAATGAAATTAAACCTTGCAGCAGAGTCCTGGGAAGCTAATGAAATGGTAGTGTGACAGAAAGAAGCGATCAAAGAGCTCAGGTGCACACATGGGTCTGTTTCCAGGTCTGTACACGCGCATGTACATATTACAGGCATGTACACAGAGGCAAACGTAAAGAAGGTGAATGTATATTTACATAAACCATTTAAAAGGATAATTCCAGTTAATTAGAGTATTATTTTCTTGTTTTTGTCAACTATTTCTATGAGAACATTGTAGGCACCAAAGTAATTACTGAGAATTGGGAACATGACGACAATGCTACAACAAAGTCAGACGGGTCATGTGATCGGACACTCAGACGGTTCACCCTAAATACCTGACCACTATCTAAACGTAAAATGGAAAGTCAGTGCACATGAAAGGTCGGTGATAATCCCTTGTTGCCCAGTAGTCCCCGGCACACTTATTCTCAGTACTGTTACATTTTATTGAATGTAGGTACTTATAGTGCAATTGTTGTAGGTTTTGGGCAAACTAGGTCTGATTAATGTGTAAACAAGCCGCAAAAGTATAACTGTGTGAGGTAAAACATGTTGTGTAGCATTGTGTAGTTCAGTCTGAAAGCTGTTGAAAAAGAGCTTAGATTACATGGAAGTATTACACGATTCAATTAAGTAACCCATATCACATGTTTACTCTTATATTCAAGGTACCTTGTGGAGTTTTTGACCACAAGGCAGCAAAGAAGAAAACCACAAGCTAGTAAACATGGATATAAATAATGCATTTCATTCATTAAATCTGGCTTTGAAAATTCCTTACGAGGAAGGGCATAAATTTGACACAGATTACAACTTGTTTTGGTTCCATAAACTGCTTGTTGTACGAGAAAACTCGTTGCACTTCCAACTACGATAAGTGCGGTAGGTCAAATTTAAACTAGGAGGTAAAGTGTGATCTGACAGTTTGGGTAAAAAGTTTATCGTTTGTCTTTGTTTTCTCTTCCAAATAAATTTGGTCACATCGGGTGTTGGTTTAGAAGCTGTTTGATTGTGTTTCTTGTCCCATCTTTGTAGATCTCAGTGATGAACTCTTTGATGGTAGTTGACAGTTTTACCTGGGGAATGATAGACAAAAACTATACAAACGTAGGTCCAGTGTGTAATGTGTTTAGTTGTTCATTATCAAAATCTGTGTTGCCCGTCCACAAACTTGTCCTTTTTCCTGATTATTTATCACAACCATTAATTCAAAGTATTCCTATTGGCTTGAAATGTTACATTTTCACCTGCATGAACTGGGGTAGACGCTCCATATTCATGCGCCATCTTGAAATACATTAGCCCGTAAGGGACATACAGGACATACAGGTGCTGCTTATGCTGCTAATGGGTATCGTCGCTTCCCGGCCCCGGCAAGTATAATGAAGTAAACATGAAGGACCAAACATATTCAAAATCCAAATTTCAGGAACAGTAGTCTTCTTCTTTGACCAGAATAAGAAAAAAGGATATTGAAAAGAGCTGTACTACATACTTATTACGTATGTATTAGTTTTGACAACTAATCTGACCACACTGTTGGTTTGTTAACACCTGTCTGATTTTCAGGAATTAGGGCAAAACTACCAAATAAGGAATGTTCCTTTAAATGATTTTGAACGATGCTTTATTTTCAACCACTAAATGAGTTGAGTTAGACAAGATATATTATAGTTGTAATAATATTTAAGGAACAAACAGAACCCTGCATGGCCCTCACTGTCTTACTTAAACACACACACGCGCACACACACACACACACACACACACACACACAGCACACAACACACGCACACAAGTAGGGTTTCACAGCACCACTACAGAAAGATCTTTGTTCTCACAGTGAGATACGAACACCGCTGTGGGACTCTCTCTCTTCACATCACATTGTGCATGCATGCGCACCACACACACACACACACACACACACACACAACACACACACACACACACACCAGGTCCAGTGTTTTGGTTTCCTGGCTGCCCTATTGTACTCTGGCAGTCTTTAATAAATGGTCCTCTGTGTATTTGTGTGTGTGAGTGTGTAGACTCATCCGTCAGCCCTCCCGGCCTCATGTCACATCCAGCGTTTCCTTCGCCCCTCTGACACTACTCAGCACTACTGATTGCCCACCATCACCTTCACTCCTCTAGGGATCTGTGACACGTAACTCAAGACAGGCACACACACTCTATGCATTTCTTTTCGAATGTGAGGCATGCACAAACTAACATCAGTGTGTATATCCTTTTTGATTCTCATATGGTCATGATGGGGGTTGCTTCCTTTTGACTCCTCAGGACTGCAGCTCCATCGCAGCCCCACAAGGGAGCCTGATAGGCAGTCAGAGAGCGAGATGGGCTCCCCATCCCCCTCCAGGCATGGACTAGCTAGGCTGAAGGGTCCCAGCACCAGACCCCCTTTCATAGTCCTGAATGGACTTGCCTTATTTATATTCACACACTGTCACACAGGGGGACCCCAATCTCACAATGCCACTGTGGCTTTGTCCGACAACTCTGTATTTATGTGTGTGTGTGTGTGTGTGTGTGTGTTGTTTAATCGAAGGGCATGTTGCCACTGTGTAGACTGTGCATGAGAATTCATTGCTGTGTGTATTCTTAAAGTGTGTATGTGTCTATAGCTCTAATGGAATGCCTCCCTCCTCTATTCACTGAACTCACATCACAAGCAGGCAGCTGTGTGTGTGTGTGTGTGTGTGTGTGTGTGTGTGTGTGTGTGTGTGTGTTGTGTGTGTGTTTTTCAGTTGTAACCCAGGCAGCGCTTTCATTTTCCTGTCATAACGCTATTGATTTCCCTCAGCCTTGCAGCGACACACACAGATATCTGATGATCCCTAAAGTCGCCAGCACACACATGACACATTCATATGCTTTGTACACACACATTTTGCGTATACATACATAGTTTGTCTCTGCCGGATAAGGAACATTGTGTTTTAAAACAGCCCTGTTGGAGTGAGATTACTTCTCACGTACCGTATGGTGGCCACTTTCGCAATCACACACTCGCAGGTGCACACACACACACACACACACACACACACACACACACAAAACCACAAACACACCGTCACCTACCCTTTTTGACATAAATCAGCAAATACGGCTGATTGCTAAATTAATCTTCCACGTCACTGCAGCCCCTCATGCCCTGGTTTGCATGGGAGAAAGGCATCACTCTCGGCTTCCTTAGTGTTTTCTCATTTTCCCCGCCGTACCCTCTCTGCTCCTTTCTTACCTAAATTCACCCCCCCCCCCCCCCCCCCC